>NC_083635.1:11058617-11358617 GCF_963584025.1 Labrus mixtus | reverse complement strand
TTGTTCCTTTTCTCCTACTTGCATGCCTGTATGTCTGTGAACTTGTATGAGTAACTGTGATTTCTCATATTCTGTGACATAGAAATGCCAGCACAATAATTTATGTTTGGATTTCTTTAAGTTCCGCACAAACATCCCTCCTGTCGTCTTGTCCTTTTCAATCCAAACACAGAACTGTACGGTCTGTATTTTCATGCATTTCCTCAAATATCATTCCGAGTGACAGCTGTGATATTTCTGCTGCTCTCGGATTCAAAATAACAGTTCACCTGCCCGGCATCCGTCCGTCAGAACAGAGCAGAAACCAGCACACAAGCTGCGAATTGCAGGCTCACTGAAATCAACCACAGCTCAATCTTTCTGTCCTTTTTCATGTGATGCACAAACAGAGGAAGGTGCCGAGAACATCACTTATTCACTCCGATTTGTAAAAACACAAAATGTTTTTGTGTTTCTTAAATGTTCCTGAGTAAGACCCTCTCTTCACTCCTCCGTCTTTCTGTTGGTTTTAGACTCGTCTCATATTACAGCAGGCGCTCTCTGTGGCGGCATGCAATATCAGAGTACCTTTCCTCGCCGGTGTCGTGACTCAGCAGATGGGGAATTTTCTGATGATTTATTTTCTCATCAAAGCTGCCAGAAGCCAATACTTTGTGGCTGTGATTGTCTCTAACATGTCTCTCCATAGATACTTATACATACTTTATATTTCTTTAGACGTGTTGATGAATAAAACAGAGCGTTAAATGTGTTTTTAAATATTTACTGTGCCTATATTCGACCCGTAGGTATCAAAAGGATTGTGGCTTAATACCTCGGCTGTAAAGCTTTCTGACGTATCACTGCAGGTGCTTTTCAGTCGCTGCACCTGGCATTGTGACTCAGCTGATGGGAATTTTCCAGGCGGTATAATTTAGAAAAACATTTATATCCCTCAAAGTGTTGAAAGTAACTCAAGAGTTATCTCTTCTTCTTCATCATTGGTGAGCGTGAATAAAAAGTCTTGGACTGTTTGGTTGGTCAAAAGAAGCAAAAGGAAAACTTCATTTTAAGCTCTAGGAAATGGTGATGAGCAGCTCTTAAGTCATTTTTGCCTTTTAAAAGATGAAACAGTTAATATTGGAGATTATCTGCAGATTAGAGGATAAGGAAAATAACTGAAATTTTCAGCTCTATAAAAGTGTCATTGTTGGTGTTTGTGTAAATCCCTGCTGTGACAGATGAATAGACGCTGCTCGGGGGACCATCCTGCTGCATCCACTCGGCCTCACCTCGTCATCAATTTAAGCTCCTATTCATCCTCCTCTCGTCCACTTATCCCTCAATTCATAGTCCGACCTGACGCTTCCCACTGCGACGTTCCCGCATTCGTCAAGTGGATGTGCATTCCCACTCTTCCCAGCACCGCCAACGTCCCGTCTGTTACTAGGGAAATTCCCATTCTCGCGGTTGCCACAGCAACAGCCTCGTGATTCCAGACTGTTCCAGTGAAAGGGTATTCCCCCATCCTCACAGAACCACACACACACACACAAATACACACACACACACACACACACTAAGCTGTATTTCCACCATAATGTGATCTGATTCAATCAGTCAGCCTGTCACACCGCTGAGCTGATTTGACAGGTCGTATTGTCTGCTAATTCGCCTCAGTCTGAGTCTAAATACGGTGTTTAACACGGGATAAAATATCAACATGGGTGTCTCACACAAGCTAAAGTCCCTCTCTCTCTGCCTCTCCTTTTTTTTTCCTTGAACACACACAAATACACACACACACCAAACGGCAGCAACAGAATACAACCCATTTCATCCTCATTAACATCACAGTGATTAGTGATTAGAGACACACTCACAGAGCAGAGAAGGAGAGGCTTTCTAGTTCAAATATAAACTCTGTTACATTCAGCTACAGTAAACATCCTTCATGTCTAAAATGTTCTTTTAATTATCTCATTTAACAGGAATTCATCCGAACTGAGAGATTAAATTCAGATCATTTAAAGTCTGCACCTTCTTGTCTTTATTACGTCGACATGGATACATTCCTGCAAACACTGATGACAACTATTGATTTTCTATGCTGGCTTATTAGAATGCATCGACAGAAAGGCGAGGGATCACCCTGTATAGATAGCCAGTCCATCAAAGTTTCAACATATAGACAAACAGAGTCTAAAAGCTCGACTCTCACTGAAAAGCAATCATCGCCGGCTCTCGGTCTAATGTGAAAAATATTGGCTTTGGATTTCTGAGCAGAGAGGAAACCCCCTTTTCATATCGCTGAATTTCTATCCAGTCATTTTCGAGCCCAGAGGGCAGCTGCTGGAAGTAAGTCCTGTGTTATTCCCTGCCATCACATAATTGGTAGTTTAAATATAATTTCACTCTGTATTTTAGTAATATCTAACTAGCCGGTCAAAGTTGCCTAAAAAATGAGCGGTCGGTTCCTATCGAGGTAAGGAGCACAGATCCTTAAATCCTTACTTTGGCACACCTATAATCTTATCCTCCTGCTCACTACACACAGTTACAGACCATGTCTTAAGGTGAGACACAACAAATCAACAAATCGGCCTTGTGGATCAGCTCGCTCTTTGGCCACAGCACTTTTCCCAGAAGTCAATCTCGTGTTCCTCGTTAGCGCCACTTAAAGGTACTTAAAAAGCCTCCCACCACCTTTTCACAAACAAAAGCCTTCCTGGAACTGACACCACATCATCGAGGTTTACGAGCCCCAAGGCGCTTGGAGAAAAGGTTTGCTGGTAAAAGCGGGTTCTGATTTTTTCTGCACAGTTTTTCCTGGCTGATGTTACAAATGCGGCTGCAACAGTTAGTTATCCAAGGTAGTCGAATACACAGCCTCCTTTTGCCATCTATTAAAATCTAAGCAATGCACGCTTTTGGAGCCGTTTAAAGGTGTGTCTCTTAAGAGTCGTTAACTCAATTGGACGGACTTATTACGGTGTTGTGATAATCACGGACAAAGGATACTTTCCTATCTCAGGATGACACGAGGAGCAGCGGGGGGCCCGGTGGTCTGAGCATGCAGGACCGCCTTGCTCTGCTCATGAAGTCAGCATTTAGGTTTTGCTCTGTCCCTCTATTTGCCTGCATTACTTTAGTTAACTCACCACCATGTAGGATGAACAAACACTCGACGGTGCGCAAAACACAACCAAGATTGGCGGTTGGCCGATGCTTTTTTTTTTATAACCTTTGTCCCCGCATCCATGCATCAATCGTCTACATCTGCATCGTGAATCTCTGATTATTGTCATGTCTATAAGGCTGCAAAAGAGCAGGAACGGACCAAACCAACAGGCTGGGAACTTAAATATTTAAACAATTACCCAAAGGGGTGATTTCAGAAATCTCTACAGGCTTTGGAAATACTGCTTCATTGAAAAAAAATCTACATATTTATCATTTGGAAAAACCATCACAGAGTCCTCTTCCCTGAAACAGCACTGCTCTTTTTTTTCCTCTTCTGCAAGAACAGTACAGTCTGTATTTTCTAGCATTAAGTAAAAATCATTCCGACTGACAGCTGTGATATTTCTGCTCCTCTCTTATTCAAAATAACAGTTTCACCTGCCCAGCATCCGTCCGTCAGAGCAGAACCAGCACACATGCAGACTCACTGAAATCAACCACAGCTCAAGCTATCCGTCCTTTTCTGTGTGACGCACAAACAGAGGAAGGTGCAGAGAACATCACTGATTCACTCTGATCTTTTCAGTAGAACCTGTCAGGTCATTTGAATTTTGTCTGATTTGTAAAACATTACATGGATAGCTTTGTTTCCTAAGTGTTGCTGATTTGACCTCTACGTATCCCGTCTTCCTGTTGGCTTTACACGCTGTCTGATAGGTGCTTTTCAGTGGCAGCGTTTAAGATCAAAACATGTTTCTTAGCTGGTGTTGTGACTCAGCCAATGGGAATTTTCTCTGATTTATTTTCTTATCACAGCCTTCAAAGGTCTATATTTTGTGGCTGAGATTTTCTTTGGCAGAGAAATGCTGTCATGTCACAATCAGACGGAGGGTTTATTCAGATATCTTTAAACATGGGGACTAATTTGACATATTTTGGCGTCTAAATGACCAACACGTACAGAAAGGTTTTGGAATTTCTCCAGCCGGTAGGTTCGAGACGGGCTGTCAGGAAAATGTGCACCTAAAGGTATTTTTTGTTGTCACTAACAGGCTTAGATTGTCATTCAAACTGCCTGCCAATAGAGCTCAACAGCGTGGATCCTGAAGTAAAAAAATCCTGTTCATTTTCTTCACAGCAGATTTGATTATCAGCCATGATGTCAGAACCATCCGAGGTAGACTGACCACGAGCTGACTGAATGCGAAACGATGTAGAAGACACAAGTTTGTAGGATGTCAACATCAATTTTGAGAAAAACAAGTTTTAGTCTGGATGTCGGTGAAAAGAACTACAATATCCACAATCCTAGAGTGTCACAGCCACGTCTCTGATTGGTGGAGCGCGCTGTAACAATGGAAATGTTTACCTCCCCTGATAACTTCAGCTGTCGGCTCCAATTGCTGAAGTTAATGAAAGTTTAGCACACTATACAGAAACAATATGCAAAACTACATACGCACTAAACTATCATTTGTTGGGTCTCATTGGAATCGCAATGGATTGTGGGATGCGTAGTTCATTCACTCAGAAAAAATGATGTACACAATTTTGAAGCGTTGCCTTTTTTCCCAATCAAGGTCAAGTTCGCCCTTAAAAGTTATTTTGCAGCCACTGCAGCCTGTTTCACTGCAGGTGACTGAAGCCACCTACAGGATCTAATCGTCTAATTCCCATGAATGGCTGTTAAGTGAAGTCCTCCTGCATCACTGCAATTAACTCTCAGAGCAGCCTCCATCAAATCAGAAGCAGACTGAGATCACATTTTTAATAAGAACCGATATGCCCTCGATGTCAGTCTCAGTCTAGCATGCAAATGTGAGCGGTATTGAACCACATCTTTGATGGAGTTATGATGAATTCAGATCAGCCTGAGTCTCTCCTTCACAAAACCTCTGGAAGACTGTAGGGCATGTTGGCAAATCTTTCACACACACACTGACACACAACGAGCACAGAGTAGGTCGTTGCCAAGCTTTCACCAACAGTTCTCACAGCTGGGAACACAGGGGAAGAAGTGGCAGAAGGAAGGAGGTGTAGGGAGGAGGTGTAGGGAGGAGGGGAGGAAAGTTAAGCTGGAAGAAGGGATGAAAGGGTATGTGGGGGGGGCTTGGGTGGAGAGAAGTAAACAAAGGATGGTGGCGGGAGGAGGTGACAAAAGGAAAGGAGAGGAGAGATGATACGATGAAGTGAGGTATGCACAGACGATTATGACTGAGTTGAGGAGGAGGAGGAGGAGGAGGAGGAGGAGGAGGAGGAGGAGGTGACAGGTAAGGGAGAAAGGTGGAACAAAATGTAAAGGAACCACAGATTTTCTATATGGAGTGGAAGATGCAAGTAAGGTAGCAAAGGGAGGAAATGAGATTCATTTGTGTTGTCTATTCTCCCCCCCAAAAAGGAAAGAAGGGATTTAGAATGAAAGAGGGATGAAGGGATCTAAAGAAAGAAGGAAGGAGTAGTTGGAGAGGACGACAAGTAGAGGAGATCATAATGGGAATGGTGAGGAATAAAGAGAAGGAAAAGAGGCCGTTGTCGTCTGTTCCTTTTAAATAAAGAAAAGGGGGATGGCAGAATGAAAAGATGTAAGGTTGAAATGGAGGATTAGGATGAAGAGGAGGAAAGGTGATAGAATGATTAGCTGAGGAGGAGGAGGAGGAGGAGTGGTTAGGTAATAGAGGAAGGTGACAAAAAATGAGAAAGGGAAAGAAAGGAAGGATGAAAACATCTAGATAATGGGAGGAGAGAAGGAAGGGCGTTAAAATAAATGACATGAGGAGGAAGATAAAAAGCAGGTAAGAGGAAGTTAAGAAAGAAAGATGACAAAGGAGGAAAAGCTTAGAGGAGGAGGAGGAGCAGAAGGTGGAGGAACTGAAGCTATGAAAGAGGAGAGGAGGTGGCAGTAAGAGAGGGAACACATCAAAATGAAGCTTTAAAAACAAAGAAGAAATAGAAGATATGCTAAGGAAAATAATGGAGAAGAAAAGAGGATGCAAAAAAGACAAAGCGGTGAGAAGAGAGATGAAGAAAGATGGAGGGAGGCGAGAAGAAGAGAAAAGGAGAAAAGGTGGGAGGTGTGGAGAAAGCATGAAGGAAAAGAAGGTGACAAAGAAGGAGAGATGAGGAGAGAAGAAACTAATGAGGCCATCAAAGGAGAGGAGGAACACAAGGAGAGGAGATGAAAGGAGGCTTTTGTTGTCAAATAGGAAAGGAGGCAACAAGGCTAGAAGGAGGGGAGGAGGAGATCTAAGATAGGGAAAGGAGATTAGGGTGAGGAGGAGGAGGGTGGAAGAAGAAAGAGATGGGAAGGTGGCAAAGAAGGAGAGGAGGAGGAGAAGAGGTTAAAGCAGTTTAAGAGGGAGGCAGGAGATAAATGGAGAGAAACTGAAGGTGATACTTTAGGGAACAGGATGCAACAGAGAAAAGGTGAGAAAGGAAATAAGGAAAGGTGGAGAGGAAAGGGGAGGAAGCTGTAGGAAAGAGGTGAAATGGAGAAGGCGAGGGAGCAGGGTGACAAAAAACAGGCGGACTAATGAGGATTGGAGGAAATAAGGAAAGGAGATAAGAGGCTTGTCTTGACAAAAAAGGAAAGAAGGGAAGGTTGTTAGGAGGGATACAGACGGCCTAAGGCAGGAAGGGGGGATTGGATGACAGACAGATGGAAGATGAAGCATCTTAAAGCGTGCAGAAATATGAAGGGTGAGGGTGATGTGCGAGGGAAGGCAAGGGAGGAGAAGGAGGAAGGAAACAAGGAAGGACCAGGAGTAAATGAAGCTGGAGGACGGGAGGAACATGAAGGGAGAATGGTGACTGTAAGAGAATAGAAAGTGTACGAGCTGCTGAAGGTGGATCAAAATGTAAAGCAAGGAAAAAGGAGAAAATGGAGGACAACCAAGGGACCAAGCCAGTAGGAAAGGTGAGGGGGTAAAAGGAAGAGTGTAGGAGCAAACAGAGGATATAGGAGACGACGTGCTAAAAAGGAAAGAGAAGGAAAGATGGAGAGAAGAGAGGTGGATGTTTGCCTTTTTCATCCTGAAGGACTGAAGGCTGAAAGGCAACGAGGGAGGAGAGGAGGAAAATAAAGCTTGAAAATGGGAGAAAAATGAGAGGAGAGGAGGTGACAAAGGGAAGGAAAGGAAAGAATGGGGAGGAAGGAGAAGGGATTGAGGGCTGGAAACGGGCCCTCGGATCCCCCCCGGCACTCACCAGACCAAACTGGTGAAAACCAATCCCCATCAACATGACTCCTCACGTTCTCCTCCTCCGTCACGCCCTCCTCTCTCCTTTTCATTTCCTGCCTTCCTCTCTCCTTCATCCCTCTCTCTCTCTCCACACACACACCATCACCTGCTGGTTTCTCGCACAATCAATTGATTACAGCGTCACTTATCGCCTCTGCTATTGAACGCTTACTTACCACGGCACACAATCACAACACTCATTCATCTGCATTCACTTCCAAATGTACAAAAAAAAAAAAAAGAGCGAATTTAGATTCATCAAATGTTTTAAAAAAAAAAAAATCCTTGGGGTCAAATTAAAGGGGAGGTGTTACTTTTGTTCCTGGCTTCCTGAGGTTGCTGGTGCTTTTTAAATCATGAGGTGGAAATGAGCGAGCGAGGCAGAGATGCATAGAGAGACAGAGAGAGAGAGAGAGAGGCTAGACAGACTAATCTGTGGCTTCAATAATAAATGTAGTTGGAAACTACTGAACCATAGGGCACTACAAGACATGACAGTGAGTGTGTGTGTGTGTGTGTGTGTGTGTGTGTGTGTCACCCCAGAGGAGAGAGAGAGAGGGGAAAAAAGAGGGAGAGAGACAGTGTGTTTATGCATGATTGGGGTGTGTGTGCATGTTTGTGTGCATGTTTATGTGCATGTTTGTGCGTGGTATGAGTGTGGAAGCGCGCGAATATGCATGCATTTCAATACATTTTCGTCTGTCTGTGTACCCCCCCCCCCCCCCCCCCCCCCCCCCCCCCCCCCCCCCCCCCCACCCCCCCGTTCCCCCTGCACACCTTGCCTCCGTAGCCTCCTCTTCTTCAAGCCAAATATCCGGACTTTGGAGAAGATGTCGACCAGGTTCCCGTTGCACAACCCCTGCTTTTTGCCCGGGCTCTTCCTCCGCCGGTGGGTCGTCGGTCGGTGGGCGTGTTGCTCCCTCGCCTGCCGCTTCTGCCGGATCAACCCGCTGGCGATAGCCGCTGCCATGTCTCCGCCGAACTAGCCGACACACGGTCTCCGTCCGTGTCTCCGGTGTCTTCGGTTGTGTCCACCGGAGGGGACGGAGCGCACGCAAAACCAGACGCAAAGCCTCTCCGGTCTTCTACCGGCTATAACCGCCCCATGCTTCAGCCTCAACGACGCAAAGTCCGAAATAAATACTTAACGTGACACCATGTTCCCCAGGCCATTGATTTGAAACGGTTTACCTGTCCGTCACGTCTCACCGGTCTGTCTGTCAGTCAAACAACAGCTGCTGTCACTGAACGGCTCCCCCAAACGGTTTAACCGGACCCGGTTTGTCACTTTGAGTCCCCATGGTGAACGGACGTGTCTGGAAAAAGGAGACTGGAGCTCCGCAGAGCTGCTGTCTGTGTCCTCTCTCTTTTCAAAACGACCGTTTATATTCCACAGGCAGGAGATGCGCTCCAGCTGTGTGAAACCAGCGGTAGTTACCACGGGCAACACCGGAAACGGGGCGGTTTGCCTTTCAAAGTCAAAGCACTATATGTTCTTTAAGTAAGTTAGCATCCTATTTTTCAATCACTCCCTTTCGAAAGGAACACATCAGAGATTTACTTCAATCTCATTCACAGCGTATTTTTTTTTTATACTTCCTTTATCATGCAACCTGTTGCTGCCATCAAGTGGTCAACACCTCTAGACAACTCTCAACTATTTAAAAAAAATAATAATTACATCTTTCCCCCCAAACAAAAACACCATTTAAAAATGACACTGAAGCCTGTCATTAAAAAAATGTGTTAAATATTTCTGCTTTTAAATATCGCACTACTGACTTATATTGGCTTCTACAGAGTAACATTTCTTTAATAGGAGGCCTTGTGTTTTATTTAATGTTTGCACCACTTTTAACTTTATATTTTTATTTATAACTATAATATACTTTTCATTTATTGTGTCAAACTGTTGCATAATCCACAAGATTAATCTTCTTCATGTTCAACTCGACAGGGGAGATGACATGAGACGTAAGAAATAGCCTCAGAAATAGTTTTTTAAATCGTACATGATCAGTAACGTGTCGTTGTTAATGTGAAAGCAATGACCGGAAGTGCCTGTGGTGGTCGTTGTGTTTGGTTGACGTTGACAAGCGCGAGCGCTCTCTGGAAACCAACCGGCGATGGAGCCACGCGCCGACCGAGCAGCCTCTCAAAAACAACCTGTAAGGTAAAAGGTGTGTTTCGGGTGTGGAGGACGACGTCATGGTTTGGTGGTCGGATGGAACCGGAACCGGAGCGACTGGGACTCTGAAGCCATTTTCATCACGTTTGTCTTTCCTGAAAATTTCGTTTTTTGGTGATTAAATATATTTATTCTATAATTTATATTAAATATTCTGCGTTTAAAGGTTAATTTAATTTATTTACGGGCTTAAAGATACGTTTAAAAAAAGGTTCTGCTGCCCTTTAAAAATGTTTCAAACTGCTCCCACGTGAAATAATCATTTATCTGCAGCTATTCTCGTATGTTGTGCAAAAACAATGGTCTTGTATTTTTCATATCTTGGGGTCTCATTTTGTATTTTATTCAGTAGATTGCTTCAGTTGGAGAAGAACTGTACCTGATCAAAGTTCATCCATTTAAAGTTTTGATTTGGACCCTGATAAACTCAGATTGTTATTCTAAATGTCTGACAACTTTACAGAAAAGATCCCAACAAAGATAAACCTTTCGATGAGGTTATACTCAAACAGCTGTTATGCATCTCTCTTCAAAGCCACCAAACTCCACTGACAAAATCTTTAATTTCCCCTTTGGCAGAACACAGCAGCTGCTGGTTTAGTGCTGACATGATTGGTTAGATTATCTTGTGTTATCTTGTTTTTTATTGGATCCAAGTTAACCATTTCAAATACTAGTGGGAGACAAAACATTTCAACCAACTTCACTGAAGGATGCCGCTGGGAGATCAAGCATCTCCAAAGTCTGGAAAGTAAAACTGTCCTCTATGTCAAAAAGCTCGATCTCTGTCGGGATCCTTTCTGTAATGCTGTCAGATTATTAGAACAACCTGAGCCACTTTTAGAGGATGCACTTTGATCAGGTGCAATTCCCCCCAAAGGACGATGTTGCAGCCTGTGTTGTAGTTCCAGGTCTGCAGTGATCTACTGGTTCTGTTTCAAAAACGTTTGCATGTGTTAGTCATTAGTAAAAGTCTCAAAGTATACATGGACCCAGGTTTCAAAATACAGTCATTTCCATTTAAATCTGAGTAATTTAAGGCTTACAAAAAACAAATAAAGTAAGTGGAAAGGAGAAAATGTGTATTTTAAATTGTTTAGCAGACTTTTGAAATGTTCTAAGGGACCGTACTTCTTTAACACCTTTTGAAGTGTTTAATATACTAATTATGGTTCAGAGTGGCAGGCGGGTAAGACAGTGAAGGCTGCTCCACTTATAACCTCATCTCACACAACTCTTACTGTCTGCACTCAGCTTATGAAAGACCGCCTGCCTGTCTGACTGACTGCCTGTCTGTCTGAATGGTTTAAAAATGCAGGAGGTGGGCTCGATTGACGGGTGGATAAACTGGAGGCTTCTCTGCCTCACATGTTGCGTTTGAATGTACACGTGTGTGCACCTTTTGTAAACTGTAAGATTATACTGTAGGTCTGGATACACTCAGATTTCCTCCATGATGTAACAGTATGTGCGGAGGTGTCAGGTGTGGCCACTGTGCTGAGAAGACGTACACAGTTTTAAAAGTTGTAAAAAAAAAAAAAAAAAAGTGCTGCTCTGATTCAAGTTTTGCCTAAATTTCCAGAGCCAGCATAAATTTGTCTTTCCAGCACGGCATGTAGGTCAGCCATCTCTCCAGAAGAAAGAGCCGGGCAGGGACCCAGCTGGACACAAAGGGAACTAAAATGAAATGTCCATTTCTTCTGGGGAAAGTGATATAAAAGAAGAAAAAAAAAAAACGTCATTACAGCGACACAGTTCATCCCCTCTGGATTTTCTGACCTTAATGTTACAAGTCTCAGGAACAATGTGTGCTTCTTATTTGTGGAGGGTTTGTTTTTTTTTTAAATATGAATATTATGAGTTCCCTGGTTGTGTCCAAAAGTCCTACTTCTAAAATATTTAGCATTCAGGAAAATATTCAGTTTGTCCCATTTCACCTGTGTCAAAAGCAAGATTACAAAATATATTCAGTCACATGTTTATGTAAGCTTGCATACTTTTTTTGGCTTATCTACTAAGAGCACAGAGAGAGGTTTTAGCAAGAGGAGAAAAGTTTCAGGATCAGTGTAGTGAAGAATAAGTGGCCAAACTGTTGTTATACATCCTGCAAAGTAAAGGCAGCTGCATTTAGTACTGAAGAAGAAGAAACAAACATACAGATTGCAGGGAAGGACATTACTTTTGTTGCCTTTATCAGCAATGATTTCTTCATTTGTTTTGTAGATAAATATATCAAAATCATTTGAATTAATTAGATTTACATCCCTTTTTTTTTATCCCTGTAGGTCAGTCCGTTTCCATTAATGTCAGTCGCAATCAGGGGTCAGCTGATTATCGGGTTGTCAGGTATGTCTCCCCCTCTGATTCTGTTTGAACCGTCAACTCTTAATATTAATGTTTGACTCCTGAGTGACGTCACACATGGGGTTTCAATAGACCCAAAGAACGAGACAATTAGTCCAAGAAGCAGAAGTTGATGTAAAGAACCAAAGCCGTGTCGATCTGCAGACCTACCATGGAGTACTGAGAGGGCGTAGCATTTACAACTTTGTTTTTCCACACTCTTAATTAACACAAGCTTTACAACTTCCACTTTCCATCTGTTCACATTTCTTTATCTCAAACATGTTGTACAAGTTACAGCGGAGTCAGAGAATACTTTAAACACGTTGCACACAACCAGGCAGAAACCATATTAATGATTAACGCCTGTTGTTAAGCACAATCAGATATCCTTATTACATTTTCTGATAAGATGTCAACTGTTGTTAACGGTTGCAAATGGCCCGAGCTAATCTGGATTCTTTAAAATGAGTTTGTTTATTGCACTTCATGTAGTAGTTATCTTAATTAACCCAATGCTATTACACGTCACATTTTGTTTTCATCGAAGACGCCAAAGAAAAAATAATTTAAGTCCAAAATTTGAATTATGTTGTGCAGTTCTTTTGGCAAAAAATATTTTAACTTGTTGTATCAGTAGTCAGCATTTGCTGTGTGTTTATTACTTTATTTTTTTGCACAACATAAGAGTGTTGCTTATAAACAACAAGGTCAATGCATTTATATTTTTTCCCCTGTATAGTTTGGAAAAAGATGATGTGGACGGGCAGAAGGTGACTCATATGTAATGAAAAAATAATCAGATGTAGCTTTGAGACCTCGTGACATCAGCAGCAGGTCAGATCCCTGGAGTTAAAGTTTCAGCACCACGGACAGCGCACATGCTGTCTCTTAGCCAGTCAGTCTAAAAGAGAGCATGTGCGCTGTCCGTGGTGCTGAAACTTTAACACTCACGGGGAGATGGAGGGAGATAAAGAATGGGAGGGAGGGAGATAAACCCGCACAGTTTCCTCAAAGATATCACAGAAATATGGTGCATTTCTGCCCTCGCGTCCACTAGGTGGCGCCAGAGTGTGTCTATCATCCCTGCAAAGGGAGCTCCCTCCTAGACAACAGCAGTAACAGTGGGAGTAGATCAATAACACAGTGTTAGGTCACTGTGCGTGCTGCATAATGATCTGTTAAAATGGGGAACCCTGCAGAGACAAGACGTAAAGCCTGCTTGTTAAAACGCTTTAAAACCAAATGATTGGAGTGAAGAATAGATAATCAGGGTGTTTGAGAACATTTTGTTTTCATCATTTCTGCTCTGATATATTTTGTGTTGCTTGTTGACATCATGGCCTAAATTAAGACACACATATAGTAGTCAAATTCAGCACAAGAACTCTACTGCAGGAGCCCACGCTTTCACTTTTTGTGTTTGATATTGCTGACACTCGAGTCTTTAAATGTGAAAAACTCGCCCTTACTTGTCTCTCTCCCAGATGGTAAAAAAAGAAGAGAACAAAAAAAAAAGATGTGTGTGTGTGAGAGGAGGCAAACGTGTAAGCTTTTTTATCCAGGTCAGCTCCAAGTGAAGGAGTGATGAATAAATCAAAGCTACATTTACATTAAAATTCATCTCTTCTCTCCTCTTTTTATAACACTGGAGGAAGACGACGCACGCCTCTTAAACTTCAAAAGGGAAATTCTCTGCGCTCCATCCCTCCTAACATTCACTTCTTTCTCTATCCAGCCAAGCAAAAGATACAAAGAGAAACCCTCGGACCATCCGAATTTTCTGCTTCATGATTTGAATGAGAACATAAAAACACACTCATGCACGGATCAACACAAGAATGCACCCAAAACAAGAAAACAAAAATATGAAATTACGCCTAAGAATACCAAAGAAACTGCTTGTTCTGCACATCCACGTCTCTCCACCCACTCCTGTTCTCTTCATTTATATTTGAATCTTCTCTGTGTGCACAATGTTCTTCTTTCAGTCCAGAGGCAGCAGCTCCCTCTACAGGCAACAAAACGTTACTGCACTCTTTTCTCATCCACAGCTCTACTGCTTTCCTTTGTTTTTATGCACTGCTTACTTACTCACTTTACTCCTCATTCAGTAGTTTCTGCAGTCTCTTATTAGTCTTTAAAATTCTCCCATAAAGTATAAAAGAATCAAAAATGTAAAGCTGTTCACGCCTGCAAAACATTTGTCCAAATTTGGCATCAAATAGAACAAATATACAGAAGACGCTTTAAATACGGATCCCGAGAACAACTGCAGTAACTGTGGGAATAAGTTGGATCAGTTGTACATCTTTGTCTGAGTGAGCAGACTTCTAAAGTGGAGTTTGAGTGCAGAGAACAAAATGTTCACACTTTGGGTTCCCTGACCCAAATGATCAGCGCCAACTGTAAAAATCTTGATGTCATATTTGATGAGGAGCTCAGTCTCGACCTGCATGTCAACCAAGTTGTTCAGTCTTGCTCTATGCAGCTCAGGAGACTCTCCAAGGTTAGTTCAGAGACAGTAATACATGCTAATAGATCAGATATATCAAAGTCCTCTTACATGCCCGGTCTTAACCTGAGGTCCTCAGAAATCAAGGTTGAGGACTAAAGGTGACCGGGCCTTCTCCATCAGAGCCCCCACCCTCTGGAACAACCTCCCTGAGGAGACTGGCAAGCTCTTTGCTGCTTTAAATCTCCTTTACAAACAAATTTTGCAGTTTCCAAAGATTGCAAAACTATGGATTTGAATAAAAGTAGAAATGTAATAAGGCTACAAAAAGTTTGCAAAGTAAAGGCTGTGGATACAAAGTAGATTTAATAGTCTGCAACTTTGCAAACTTTATTAAACTTATTACATTTATGCTTGTATTTAAATCCAAAGTTTTGCAAACTCTGTAAACTGCATTAGGAGTTTGAACACAAACTTTATGAGTCTGCTCACTCAGACAAAGATTTACAACTTGAGTTGAAATGTAGTTTATAAAAAGAAAAAGTAATCAAATTACAAACAGTTTGCAAAGTTACAGGTGAGGATACAAACTTCATTAAATAGACTGCAAAAATAAGTTTGCACAGAACGCTGTTAGCAAATAAAGTTTTTAGATTTATTAAGTATTAAATATGGAAACGCGCTGACAAAATGAGTAAAGCAGAAGCCTTTTGATATGCACGTTGAGGTAAACTTTGTCCTGTAAACTGTGTAGTGTCCTTTAGGTGAGACGTTAGGTCAAAAAGGAGAAAGTTATAAAAGTGAGGTTTCAAACAAACAACATGCAAAAAGAACTGAGGTGCTCCTTGATCATGTTTGATATTTGTTTTCACACCCTCAAGGTGCATCTTCGATTTAAAGTGTTGTTTTTTTAAACTGAAAGCATCACTTTTAACCCTAACCCATCAATAAGTGTGAACTGTGAGTAAACCCAACAAACCTGCTAAAACCAAAGCACCGGGCTGCGGAAAAATGAGACAGTCTACGACATTTGTGAAGCGTTTGTTCCCACACAGCGAGAAAGTCGTGCTGCCCACGCTAAGAAGGAGAAAATAAAGGAGTTATTGTACAGTACCAGCACCAACACTGCTCGACTACCTTTAGAGAACATGTTGGGTGTGGGAGGATGAAGATGGTGATGAGTACTGTTTGTTTTCTGAGTGTTTAACAAGGAGCGCAGAGAAATACAGCAACAATAGAGAGGCTGTTAGAAAAGAGCAAGATGGGGGACGGCGTTTTCTGAGAATGATCTCTGCTGTTGATAAACTTTTGAGCTCTTTCAAACTTTGAATAAAGATATTTAAGGCCAGAGGGTGCTTTGATTATATCCTGTTTTAATAAGAATACCTGCACAGAACGCCAGATGATAAAGAAACGATTCACCTAGAACATACAAAGTTACAAAAACTACAAACTAGAGACATGGGTAGACCAAGCGGTAACATCCGGTGTTGACAAAAGAAGAAAATGCGGAAGTGCAAAATCCTGCAGTTCATCAGGTGTCCACTAGAGGCTGGCTGCAGAATCACCAGAAGTCACATACACACCCATTCAGCCTGTTTTTGCATCAGATCAGCTGTTCTGGGTCCAAAAGAACATTTACTCTTTTACAAAAATGTCTATCTCTGCAGGGATCCTTTCTGTTATGTTGTTATCAGACACTAAGAATAACAATCAGAGCCTGTCGGTGACAAAAACAACTTTAAGTCAACGCACTTTGATCAGCAATTCATCACATCATTCAACCAACCGCCAACCTTTTTCTACTAATTTAGACCCTAGCATGTGTTTATTTAAACAGGACCAATGTTGGTAACACTTTATAATAACTATCATCTATAAAGGGTAAATAAGAGTAAATAGATAGTTAATTAACCATTAGTTATTTACTGTTAACAAACAATGAAATGATACTTAATAATGTTTGCTTTATTAAATATTTACAAATATCTGGTCCATGTATCTCTGTAATGTTTATAGATGTTTATAAACCATCTCTTAAAGGTTTATAAATCATTTGGTCATCATTAACAAACACTTTATAAATTGTATGAAATGTTATAATATGTGCATCAATAAACTGTTAACATAAATTAAAGCATTACAAATCATTAGCAAACATTATTAACTATCATTTCATTATTTGTTAAGAGTAAATAACTATTAACTAATGGTTAATTAACTATCTATTTACCCTTATTTACCCTTTATAGATGATGGTTATTATAAAGTGTTACCCCAATGTTTTAAAGATACAATATTTAACTTTAAATGTGAACCTAAACACAAGAGAGATCAATGTTTTCTGTTTCCATACAGCTCCTCTGTTGCCTAAAGAAGCTTCTGCAAACATGACTCATGATGAACTACTCCCTAAAACTGAAGACGTGCGTGCCAAGACTGTTATACAACAATCTGTATTCCTTTTAAACGTCCTTTGACAGCGCAGCTTAGCGTCGTTTTCTGGGATAACCTGTCAATCAAACAGCTTCTTTGCAGGTGTTGCTCACGATCACAGGTAGAGAAAAGCAACAGGTAAACATAAAATTCATGCGCTAGGTTTTTAGAAAAGAGGAGTAAACATGTGGAGAGCTTTAAGAGGAGATGCAGGAGAAAATGGAGAGATAGGAGGAGGAGAAGAGGCAGAAAGGGAGGAACAGATGTGGGTGGGTGTTCCCCAGACAGGAGTGTGAGGATAGCCACTCTGAAGCGAGCAGGATGAGTCATAATTTACACTCAGACACCCGCCCACACACACACACACACACACACACGCTAACACTGAGTCACAGACACGGGGGAAGTCCACTGTTACCTAGGTAACGAGCGATTAGTGACGCAGGTGGATCTCCGAGCGGAGGGGAGGAAACACCTGCTGAATGCTGAGAGGACGACACACAGACAGACAGACAGACAGACAGACAGACACACACACACACACACACACACACACACACACACACACACGCACACACACACACGAACACACACACAAACTGTTGCTGACCATCTTCTCCTTCCCTTGTTCCCTTTCCTCTAACCTCCTTTCCTTGTCTCTTCACATCTTGTCCATTCTCTTTTTTTCATCTCCTCATGACCTCTTCTTTCCTCTAACCTCCTTTCCTTGTCTCCTATCCTCACTGTCACCTCCTATCCTTGTATTATTTCCTTGTATCCTTTCCTCTTGTTTTTTGTCTCCTATGATCTACTTCCTCCTTTCCTTTATCCTCTCCATTTACTATTATTTAGTCTCCTGTCCTCTCGGCTCCTCTCTCCTTTAATTGTTTGTCTCCTCTCCTGTTTGTTTTCTAATCTCCTTTCTATGTCTCCTCACTCCTCCTTTCCTTGTCCCATGATCTCTTCTCTTATCTCCCCCTTCGTTGTCTCCTATGGACTCTTCTCATCTTGTCTCCTCACCTTTCATAATCCTTCCTAGTGTACTTATACATCTCCTTTCCTTGTCTCCTATGGTCAGCTTTCCTCCTCCCATCCTGTCTTATCTCCTTTCCTCGTCTTCTCGCCTTCCCTTTCATCTTCTTCCCTACTCGTCTCCTCTCTTTGTACCATCACTAACTCAGCGGGGAGGAGGAGAGAGGGAATGGAGGGACTAAATTATTCATTCACACCCCCTCCCTCTCTCTTTTCTTCATGTCTGTCTGCTGTCTCTGGCATCTTGAATCCCCCTCCTCTCTTTCTCTCCTCCTCATACCTTCGTCTTTCTCATCCCAGATTTCCACAGCATGCACCATGATCTCTATCTCTACGGGGTATCGGGAAATTCCCAAGGATACAGTATATGTATCACAAGAGGAGGCAGAGTTAAACATGTGAAATGTGGTTTTGTTTCTCTTACAGAATCTAAACATCAGAAAGTAAGAAAAATAGCTTCAACATGCGAAACTTTCCAAATCAGGAACAAGTGAGTCTGACAGCGAAGCCAGTCGAGCAACTTTATAAATTAAACTTCTTTGTGCAAATTTAAAGCTTTAAAAAATTGATCAAACTCACCAAACAGTCACTATCCAGGGAACTTGAGGTTTAATTTAGTAACCTAGCAACAATCCGGGCAGAGGAGCGCTCTGACACTGAGGTCATGATCGCTGGCCGTGCAGCCCTCGTGGACACAGGCCCTTAAAGGTCTCTCAGTTGATTTAGACTTACTTACACTAATGGAGAGATGTCAGAGTGGGGGGCTCGTGCTCCTCTAAACACCTCACATATTTACTATTGATCCTCTTTTGAAAGCTTCCTGTTTTGAAGCCTTTGGGGACATTTGAAGGAGAGTTTCCTGAAAGTGTCGTTCTAATAATTCTGCTGCTGTTGCTGCTTTGAAGTGTGAAGTCATAACAGTGAAAGTCAATCTGTGTTAGTCATCCCCTCCGTGACCGTCTGCTGGATGTTTCTAAAAAAATAAAAAACTGTCTACTCTTGGCACATTTCTTAGGAAAGTATTCTTATAGATTTTTTGGTTTTCCTCCATTTTGGGATCTTCCCACTGAGGTCAGAGCGGCTGCTTAAGCATGAGGGTTTTTTAATCAGTCGCAATTTTCAACGCTAAATGATGACAGATGAAAATGGGAGACGTCTGCGTCAGACTGCTTACATAATCGCTCCAGATCTTTCCCCCCCCCCAAAAAAAGTCTGAACCACAGACAAAGACGAGAGGAGAGGAGAGGAGAGGGAAGAAGACGGGGAGAGAGGGGAGGAACTGCAGGGATGGGATGGGGGAGAGTTAACAGAGACAGAGGAGACAAACGCTGCAAGCAGGAGTTTGATGAAAGGAGTTTCTGAAAGTCTGAGGAGGTGGAGGAGAGTTTGAAAATATGTTTATATAATGTGCAAATGTGGAGAATGTAAAAAGTGGGACAGACTGAGCTATAATAAGACGTTTTCAGCGACATTTATCTTAGTTTATATTATATTTCACATGCAGCTACAACAGTAAAGCAAACATCTTGAGGCTAAAATGAATCTAATACATTAGACACAGAGAGAAAGGACAAAGGTATCATTATTTTTGAAGCAGTGTGTCAAAAGCGCATTATCTAAATCTCTCTTTACATGGATTACACCGTGCAGTCAGTCAAGTAGTCTGAAGCCTCTTTATCCCTCTCTATAATCCAAACATGTCCTCTCCACTTAACCTGCTCTTCATGGCTGCAGTTTATACCTGACTGCAATGAGGCTGCAGCTTTCTATGGAATATGATCATTTCTGGGAGAACGGGTGGTACCGCTTTATTTTCTGGACTGTCAGTGAAACAGCTTATTTCTACCTACCTCGTAAATCTGTTTTAAGTAGGGCCGCAAACTATGGAACTATGGTGGTGAAAAGTGTTAAAGGAGGCAGTCAGGGGAGATACATCGGTCACACACTGAACTTTCATCCAAGAGACCAGGGTTCGACTTCTGTGAAATAAAAGTCAAGGTTGCGCACGTATGCATGCTGCACAGCTGCGTTTATATGTATGCAAAACGATGCACTTAGACTGTAAATGTTAATGGATGAAGCCTGAGTGACGTCACCCATCAGTTACTGCAGGGAGCTTTGGAGGCTCATCAGCAGCAGCCGCCGCCGCCAAGTTGGAAATCCTGTCTCAGTCTAACTTTCAGTCGACATAACGACAGGCTGAGAGCTGGAGCTGAGGCGGGTTTTAAGCCTCCTTAGAACTGTTACAAAGCGCCCGCCTGTCAATTAGGTCGACCAGGCGCCTAACTCATATCGTTCATAAAATCTAAACTGATGCGTTATTAAAAAAAATCACCCTGGGAAGTGTGTGCAATAACTAATCAGACCAATATCGTTGTTTGAACCAGCCTCAAGTGGACACTCGAGGAACTGCAGTTTTTTGCACTTCCTAATTTTTCAACACCGGAAGTTGCTGCTTGATTTCTACCAGTATTTAAGCACTGTACATGAATGCAGCCCTTCTGTCTTTCTGTATAACAGCCCTGTGTTTAAACGCATTGAATGCAATCAAATATGGTGGATGTTTAAAACGGCCGTCCTCATAAGTTTGATTTTTAAAATCTAAAATAACTCTTTGAACACCTTGGTGCCGGTCCTTTCAAGTTGGTAAGTTACACTCATGAGCTTCCCCTGGAAAACCCCCGCGACCGGGCCATCGTCAGAGAAATCTAATACGTCTGTCAATACTCGTTTGTGCACTCTGTCTCTGTTATGTGCAGTGATATGGATCTGAAAGCTCTCACAGTGAGAGGAGAATTAAATGGTTTCACATTAGCTCCGCTAAACCACAACTCCCAGAGGTATTTTCCAGTGTAACAGGCCTTTCATGAAGCATCACAGTGGTTTAATTCTCCCGTCTCTGAGTGTGTGTACACCACTGTAACCTGCTGATCTCGCTGTAATTAGTCCGTCGTGTCTTGAGGGGGTTATTGTTTGATTGCATTCACAACACACTGAACACCGCTATCACAGATTAAAAACATAATTAACACAACGTTTGCATGAAATAACACGACAGAATTGAAACTGTCTGCTCCATATTTCCAAAAAGAAGAAGTTTAAAGTCAACTTTTTACAAATGTAAGATCCTGTTTGCACGGCCGACTGAATAAGACACTCAATTATTTCTGAATAACGGGAAGAGAGTGGGCGGGTTAATTATACGACAAGTGATAAAACTTTGTTAGGCTTTTAAATCTCAACAAAGACAATTTTCTTTTTATTGCAACCCACATTCATTCACATGCTGAGCAAGAACTAAACCCTTTTGTCTGAGCGGAACAATTGGTTATTATTTTAGGCTGTTTTGGTTTGAAGACGCGTTAGAAAAGTTAGTAAGTAAGATGGCGGATCGTTGGAAAAAGGATGTTTGCACTGCTATGATTGAACAAAGGAAGTCAAAGAGGCTGGAAAGAAAACACTCAGCAATTTAAATAAAAGCTTTAGTAACTCAAAAAGGAAGCAGTTCTGTTCCAAGCTGTGTAAAAATACAGATTAAGAGTGACACTTCAAGGTACATGCGCCATTTGAGGAGGGGTACACCCACCCTAATCTTCAAAAAATACTTATTCTCAAACTTTTAGGATCGTCTCCATTATTTAGAGAAATTTAGAAAGCAGGAAGTCTCTCTCCTTCACAGTCAGTGTGATCGCTGTGACCCCCCTCTTTGCCCCGGTCACCTCCATTCAGCTCAGCAGAGTTCAGATACAACTTAAGAAACCCACTCCTCATCACATTCTTCTATCTCTCACCATCACCACCAGGGCCTATAGACTCCATCACTGACAGCTGTATAATACAGTCCTGCAGACAGAGGCGACAGAGTGACGCCTGACTTATCAGCTGCTCTGAGAGTCAGTTCATGTTGTTAAGTGTGTTTCTCTTTATCACCAGCTGTGTCAGAATTATGGCGTTTTGTTGGGCTCAGGAATATCATTAAAGTTGGTGTTGGTGTTGGTGATGATGTACGGTGGCTGGGAAGTGCAAAACAAAATTACGAGATGTGAAACACTGAATTTGGTAAATTCCTTTTCCGTCAAGATTCTGTCGTTTGTAAATTTGTCTCAGCGCTTGTAAGGTGTTTCACATATTTTACACAGTTTTGTCCTTTGTAAAAGTGTTTTTGGTTTTTTAATTTTGTTTTAAATTTTTTTTAAATGTTTTTCAAAATGTAAATTTGTGTCAAACTTTGTAAAAGTGTTTTTGGTTTTTTAACTTTGTTTTAAATATAAAAATGTTTTTCAAAATGTAAATTTGTGTCAAACTTTGTAAAAGTGTTTTGCACTTCCCAGCCATCGTAATGTTGCCATAAAGTGTAACATCATGTGTTTCCTTGTTATTTTTTTATAACATTGTCAGTCATATTAAATTCCAAACAAATGTTACTCAACTGGAAAAAAAACATTCAATGCTCTGAAAACTATTTTTGTTTGTTTTACACTTTAGGTAGTTTCAGCATTTCAAGCAACCTCCAAACATAAATGATTCTATTTCCTGTCAGTCATGTTTCCTGCAAACTCTAACATTAACTTCAGACAACTTTTGAAAACTTTCAAAGACAGAATTGGTGTGTTTAAGTAATAAAAAACCCTAAAACAAGTTGAATTAAGTGAATAAGTAATCCCATCTTACCTGCTTCAGTTTTGCCCAAAGCAGCCTTTATTCTCCTCTCTGCTACGTTCAGTATGAACTCAAAGTCCATAACTAACTAACACACACCTGCTGACATCAGAACATTCGACTCCTGTATGAAAACAAACCTTTTAAATTCACAGGGTCACAGACTTACACACAGACACACGCAGTGAGTGGGACCGATATGGCGATTATGTCATGCTGGGCTGTCATCAAGCTAAAGGTTAGCGCAGATGAGCTAAGACTGAAAGTGGGCTCAAGTGTGTTTGTGATGGAGAGGCAGAACCGAAGGAAACAGAGATAAAGAGTGAGAGCTCGTCCATGATGTCACCTCTGTTTATTTTTACACGTTCAAAAGATAGATTCACTTTTTTACAGGACAGACTGAAGGTCAAAAATAAAACTACTGACGGGCTGGCGGAGGAATATTTGATTTGAACTTTTAATTTTACAAGAGTGTAACCGAGACCGAGACAAGACAGAGACATTTAGGGGTCGAGACCAAGACCAAGACCAAGACCAAGACAAGACCGAGACATTTAGGGATCGAGCGCAAGTCAAAACCAAGACCAAGACCAAGACAAGACCGAGACATTTAGGGATCTAGACTGAGTCAAGACCAAGACCAAGACCAAGGCAGGGGGAGACTGAGACCAAGACCAAGACCAAGGCAGGGGAAACCGAGACCAAGACCGAGACATTTAGGGATTGAGACCGAGTCAAGACCAAGACCAAGGCAGGGGGAGACTGAGACATTTAGGGATCGAGACCGAGTCAAGACCAAGACCAAAACCAAGGCAGGGGGAGACTAAGACCAAGACCGAGACATTTAGGGATCTAGACCGAGTCAAAACCAAGACCAAGACCAAAACCAAGGCAGGGGGAGACTGAGACCAAGACCGAGACATTTAGGGATCTAGACCGAGTCAAAACCAAGACCAAGACCAAGGCAGGGGGAGACCGAGACCAAGACCGAGACATTTAGGGATTGAGACCGAGTCAAGACCTAGACCGAGACCAAGACAGGGGGAGACTGAGACCAAGACCAAGACCAAGGCAGGGGGAGACCGAGAACAAGACCAAGGCAGGGGGAGACCAAGACATACCGGAGACCTGAGTGCTCCGAGACCGGAACAAGACCGAGACATTTAGGCATCAAGACCGAGTCAAGACCAAGACCAAGACCAAGGCAGTGGGAGACTGAGACAAGACCATGACCAGGACCATGACCAGGACCATGACCAAGTCCATAAAAAGGGGCCCGTTAAGCCCAGAGAAAGGAGCCTTCTGCTGTGTGTGACTCTCAGACCTCCAACAGTTTCACAGTTTTGAAGAGTCAGAGAGGGCGAGAGTTGTTGTCGAGGGATTCTCTGCTTCTTATCATTCAGTCTGTGAAAACACTTCTCAGCCGAGCCTTTGATGCCCGGCTGCTTTTCAAGAGCACTTGGAAAAATAACACTCAGCACTCACTCACTCTTGACAGAAACCTGGAGCGAGAGCTGTCCAAACACACACACACACACACACACACACACACACACACACCTCCTTCCTCACCTTTCCTCTGTTGCTCATTACTTCATTTAGAAAATTACTGTTTTCACTCAGAGTCGCACTAATCAGCAGCACCCGCCTTTTTATTTCTTCTTAGTCTGACACGATTCAATCTGCGCCTGTTTACTGAAAAGTGTTTTGCAAGGTGGATTCTGGGTGATGGTTCTGCACAGAGATGTTGGAAAAGTTTTTTTATGAGTAATCCCAGTAATCCCAGTAATTCCAGTATCTTTAACACAATTTTAAAAAACGTTATCGCACACAAATTTAGGAAAAGGAAAAATGCACATGAGATCGTTTTTCTACGTGCCAAGTTCAGTTAGGTTTGTTCTGATTATATAAACGACCTGAGTAACTGCAGTGTGTGTGATTAGCTGACAGCTCGGGAGTGTGTTATACATGTGTGTGTGTGTGTGTGTGTGTGTGTGTGTGTGTGTGTGTGTGTGTGTGACGTACATGAAAGTTCAGTAAAAGCAGACAAAGTCATAAAGTCTTTCTGCAGAGTCAGTGTTTGGACAATGAGGCCATGAGCTAATGAATGCAAACACACACATGCATGTACACGCACACACACACACACACACACACACACACACACACACACACACACACACAGGGAGCATATAAGTACTGCACCAGCACCCTCCATGTGACCTTAGAGGACAGACATCACGTTGAAGTGTGTCACTTTTTTGTCAACTCATCACCTTTGCACATTGTAACAGCACGCACACAGAAACACACACACACACACAGAAACACACACACACACACACACACACACACACACACACACACACACAGTTCATTTTTTGCAAGCTTGAAAAAAACATGATTTATTTTCATTTTGAAGGTTGATTTCTGCTTAATTAGTTTCTTGGCAGGTTGGAGACTAAAATAGAATCTAAATATATTTCGTTTAATAAATAATTTGCAGTGTGTGTGTGTGTGTGTGTGTGTGTGTGTGTGTGTGTGTGTGTGTGTGTGTGTGTGCGTGTTTTTCTTGCAGAGACAGATCAGAGTTGGCACCAACCCCACTGCTATACTCCAGTGCTTGAATAAAATATAAAGTACCTTAATGGCAGCCCTCCAGAGAAGGTGAGCAGTGTGTGTGTGTGTGTGTGTGTGTGTGTGTGTACCTATGTGTGCTATAAATGGTGAAAGTCTCTATCTGGGTCACCCCACGCGGGACAGAAGACATCGAGTAACATTGCTCCTTATTCCTTTTAAGAATGAATGATACTGATGCCGAGTCCCATTAACAACCCTGGAACTCCATTCACACACTTTCAGATATTTGTAAGAGAAAAACGCTTCTGAGTGAAGGGACCTCTGCACATTATAGCACAAGAAGAGTACCAACTGTACCCGTCTGTAACCATCCTTAAAGTCTGAGTCTTTTGATTTAACTGCATCAATTCCAATATTTAACTGATCTCACTGACTTTTACTGATTCATAAAACCTACATTTAAAATAAATAACTGTGTTTAAGCTAATTCAATAGGTGTATAAATAAAAAGGCCATGAAGAGAAGAGACGCACTGGTCCACTTTCTTTTCAGTTTCATGCATGTTCTATGTTTGCTTTCTGGTAATTTCATGAAGTCAGACAGAGAGATATTTACTTTTTCTTATTAACCAACCAAACACCTGTGAATGATCTCCTGACAAAACCTGTGTGAGTTAAACACGGTGACATTTGCTTTACTTTTGGTCTGAACTAGAGTTGTAGTCAAGACCACACAAACCTAGACCAAGACATATCCGAGACCAGAGTGCTCCGAGACCGAGACAAGACCAAGACATTTAGGGATCGAGACCGAGACAAGACCAAGACATTTAGGGATCGAGACCGAGACAAGACCAAGACATTTAGGGATCGAGACCGAGACAAGACCAAGACATTTAGGGATCGAGACCGAGACAAGACCAAGACATTTAGGGATCGAGACCGAGACAAGACCAAGACATTTAGGGATCGAGACCGAGACAAGACCAAGACATTTAGGGATCGAGACCGAGACAAGACCAAGACATTTAGGGATCGAGACCGAGACAAGACCAAGACATTTAGGGATCGAGACCGAGTCAAGACCAAGACATTTAGGGATCGAGACCGAGTCAAGACCAAGACATTTAGGGATCGAGACCGAGTCAAGACCAAGACATTTAGGGATCGAGACCGAGTCAAGACCAAGACATTTAGGTATCGAGACCGAGTCAAGACCAAGACATTTAGGGATCGAGACCGAGTCAAGACCAAGACATTTAGGGATCGAGACCGAGTCAAGACCAAGACATTTAGGGATCGAGACCGAGTCAAGACCAAGACATTTAGGGATCGAGTCAAGACCAAGACATTTAGGGATCGAGTCAAGACCAAGACATTTAGAGACCGAGTCAAGACCAAGACATTTAGAGACCGAGTCAAGACCAAGACATTTAGGGATCGAGACCGAGTCAAGACCAAGACATTTAGGTATCGAGTCAAGACCAAGACATTTAGGGATCGAGTCAAGACCAAGACATTTAGAGACCGAGTCAAGACCAAGACATTTAGAGACCGAGTCAAGACCAAGACATTTAGGGATCGAGACCGAGTCAAGACCAAGACATTTAGGGATCGAGACCGAGTCAAGACCAAGACATTTAGGGGTCGAGACCGAGTCAAGACCAAGACATTTAGGGATCGAGACCGAGTCAAGACCAAGACATTTAGGGATCGAGACCGAGTCAAGACCAAGACATTTAGGGATCGAGACCGAGTCAAGACCAAGACATTTAGGGGTCGAGACCGAGTCAAGACCAAGACATTTAGGGATCGAGACCGAGTCAAGACCAAGACATTTAGGGATCGAGACCGAGTCAAGACCAAGCCAAGGTGTTTTGTTTTCCAAACTTTGCAAATCAAATCAAAATGTATTTAATTGTATGTAAAGTAAAATTAAACTGTTTTTCTACCAACAAATCAGAAACTGAACTTTCCGAGTCTCCCTCAGACATTCTGATTCATGTTTAAATCCATTCACACTAAACAAAGCTGTATTTGGCCCGGTGGACCTGCCTCATAAATTGTGCAATTTCAGAGAAAAAAAAAAAAAACGCCAACAAACTCTGAGTCAGCAACACTCTGCCTCCTCGGCGTCTGCAGCAGGTCCATATATCACCACAAACTGCTGTGTGTATCACACATAAGCTCACATATAAGCACTTAAAACGCCACTGAAGAGAGTTCATACGTCTCCTTTAATTAGAAGAGAAAGTGACAGCTAAACCGGGCAAGCTGCTAGAAATCTACACGCCGGGCTGCAGGATGACGGGAAGTGAGTCTCTTCTCTTAAAGATAATGTAAAGCAGATCTTATTTAAATGACTTCTGTGTGTAAGATGTTACTACTTTAGCCAATAAATGTAACATGAACTATGTAGTCTTCAAGGCGATGGAACCGGAAGGGCTGAAATGCTAATTCATTTCCGGGTTTTATGACTCAATTACAAAAAGACCTGAAAGTTAACGAGCTCCTCTCATTGGATGCTTTCAAGAGGATGTGAAATGACTCATCAGACATATTGACTGTGGCTGTTCTGCCTGATATATTTATGATTTAGGCCCGAGCATTTTTTCTGAGTGTCTTTTTGAATTCTTTCCAATGAGTAGAGAGCTTTAAGGTTAAATTAACAAAAATACATTTCATCAACTTTGTTATCAACTTAACTCAAGGTTCACCTTCTAGTTCCCTTCAGCACACCTTGTGCCTTTGTTTGATATGTCAAAGAGAAATTTAAAAAAAAAAAGCTTTGGTATTTAGAGTAGGGAACTGTTTGATGCTCCAGGACGTTGAGATGTTTGTATCTTGGTTTCTTCAGTCAAGAATGATCGTCTTGTCGCCTTGAAAAGACTGAAAGTGATAGGGATATAACAAAAAACATTTCATCTTTAAGTCCGTTCACGGCACAACCAAAGAGGGAGTTTTAATCCTGCAGGGTGAAAGTGAGTTCAGTGTTGTTTCTATCCCTGCATGTATATCACAGGAGTGCACACGTCCTCTCCAGCAGCCTGCTAGCTTCAGGCCAATTCATCAAATAAGCCAGGAGGAGCACAATAAAAATGAATTAAAGCATAAACACTGAGCCCAGAGGACATTTAAAAACACAAACACTGTTTCTGTGTGTTGGCAGGCGCTGAAAAGAATCTCTGAACATTTAGAAGCGCGTACAACTGTTGAGCTCTGTGGAGCAAATTAGTCCTTTCACCTGTGCCAGCACATCAATATTGATTGTGTTTTCTTTGTTTTCACCTTTAATCTGCGAGATTAGAGGTTTATCTGTGGAGCTAGAGACGCCCCGCTGCAGTGTTTTCCCACGGATTACTTTGCAACCACAGATGGCAGACGCACGCCTTCTTTTATTGAAATGCTTGTGGACTAATTAGAAAAAAGATTTCTCAAGAAAAGCCGAGAGTTTATAGCTTTAACTTTCATATACGCCTCTAATCTCCAAGTGTGTGTGTCGCTTTTACACGTCAGCGTCACCAAACGGAGGGACAGTGCTTTGTAATCAAACAGCTGAAAAAAATGACTCTTCAGCAGTCGGACACAAAGAGAAGACGCAGCATTAATGTCTCTGACCTCATCGCTCCGTCACAATATTCCCTGCTGACTGTTTTCTGTCTGCACTTTCTCAAATATTTACTTTTTGGAGAAAGATTACGATGTTAATGAACAGAGAAGTGTCGGCATATTGAGACTACTGCAGGACAGGAATTCACTTTTCTAACACCACGTTCCCTTTATCTAAGTTCTTCAAATTCTTGCCCAAATAGGTTTTAAGGCTCAGAAGAAAAAGGAAATATTGCTCCAACCCTGAAACTATTTTTTCTTGGGCTTTATGTGCCTTTAATGGCGAGATAGGACAGTGGATAGAGTCGGAAATCAGGGAGAGAGAGAGTTGGGAATGACATGCGGGAAAGGAGCCACAGGCTGACACTATTTTTTTTAATTCGCTTCATAAATATTTGCCAAATTTCACAGACACCACGTCGATGTTTTTCTACGATGTGAGGCTGCATGTTTGGAGAAACCCTGTAAAATCAAGACTAGCTCACAAATGGATGACTTTGGAGAAGTGGTGTACTGTTCCTTTAATCAAGGCCTGATGAAGTACCCCTGATCACCGAGGACTTAGGGTGATAGCCTGGATATTCAAAACAAATTATTGTGACTCTCAGCCTGTAGAGAGGAATGCTCGCTGGTTCGACCCCTGACCTGCGACCATTTGGTGCATGTTAACCCCTAATCTTTCTTTGCAAAGAGTTTCCTGTGTCTCTGCATGCTGCCCGATGAAAGGGTTAAAAAGAGAAACACTGTTGTTGTGAAAATAGCACACATCACTATGCATACTAAACTTTTAAAACAAAGAACAGCAAGGTCTGTACGACTGTCTCTGTGACATCCAACATCAAAGCAATACTTTTTTTGCAATCTGCAAAAAGGAATTAACATTTGCTTCTGTCAGTAGGTAAAAAATATGTATCAGCATGTTCTCTATCCGTCCATTATCTACGTGTGTTTCTGGAGAGCTGGAGCTGATTTCTGTTTTCACTGTAACAGAGACATGTTGGATGAGTCGTCGCTCAATCACAGGGTCAATATTTAGATTCAGCTACTAACTGAACAAGCATGTCTGTGGAAGCTGAAGATACAGGGAGAACATACAAACTCCACATAGAACCAGTGAGACAACAACCAACAACGATGCACTCCCAATGAGAATCAAAACAGCGGCAGAAAAGATCAGGTGGTTCCCCTCAGGTGTGGAGATATGTTCTCGCTCTTATAGTAGTATATGTTCATAAAAAACACAAAGTCTGACTCTGAAAAAGTTGCCTCACTTGTGGCCTGCAGCTGTCCTCCACACAATGTGGCCGGCTCTCTGCTGGTGCAGTGTCAATATGCCAATAGTGTCAACAATGTGCACTTCCTGTTGCAATGCAAATATCAATCTGTGCCCTCACTCAGTCAGAGTGAGGAGAACATAGTGATAACTATTGAGTGGGGTCAAAGCTTTTATGAACCCTTTGGAAACGGTGTTAATATAGCTGTTACTAAGTGTTTAAGTGTGGTCTTTTCAAACTCTGACAAACCCTCAGTTGAGTTATCTTTAGGCATAAGGCGTCATATTTTCATGCTCCAAAGTCTGGACCCTTCAGTGTACAGATGCATTGTAAACTTGCCATCAATGTGCACTTCATGACGCAAATTAAATCTCAACCTCTGCCGCGGCCTCACACAAAGAACAGAAGACAAACAAATCAAACTTATGGGTTCAGAAAAAGCTGATAAAATCAAACTGTTTCTGCGAGAACTAAAAGACCTGTTGTTGAGCTAAGATGTAAATAAATGTGTTTTTTTGCAAGTAAGACATTGTGAAAGAGTTTGCTTGCAATAGTGTCATCACTGAAAACAGCTCAGAAAATGAAGCAGACAGGTGTCCCAACTCGTTGTTTGAAGCTCTATGTGCACAAATCCAACTTTTCTGACGTGTTGCTTGTGATGATCTGACTGTAAAAAGTTGCATTCAAAAATGTATAACGTGTAAAATCAGCCCTGCATCAAATTGAGTCTGCAGCCAAAAGAAAAACACAGTTTCTGTTCCTCCAGTTGAAGTCTAAATAAGACCATGTGCTGTTTAATCATGCAGGTTACTGGAGCCTGAACGGGTCTACATGCTGCATTAGATTTGATTTTCTGCAGCATCTCTGCCACGCACAGGACGCAGGCACTCTTTTTCTCACGCACTTCCACTGTAGTCAGTTTCTGTGCTAATAAGTTATCTCCTCCTCCCCCGATCATACCCCCCCCCCCTCCTCCTCCTCCTCCTCCCTGTATTGCACTCACTTGCTGCACAACTGCGATTGCAGAGAAACACCAGCAAGCAGTCGAACAGTGCAGTCTCGAGAGGGAATCCACGCACACACACGCAATAAAGTCTATTTGTATCACACCCACACGCGCACAGAGACACACACGCGCGCACACAAAAAACTCACCAGTTGGGTTCTTGTTTTTCTTGAGGCTCCTGCCACAAAGACACTGCAGCATATGCGATCCTTTGCTGAAAATGTTGTTCCAAATAAACCGCATGGATTTGGCCGAGACAGGGGAGGAAGAGGAGGAGGTGGAGGAGGAAGAGGAGGTGGGGGACGAGAGGCGCTCCGGATGCGGCAGCCTAAAATTCACCCATTGCAAGGGGGCTAATCCGCCCCCCTGTTTGCATGCCAGCAGAGCCGGCCAGGTGTTGGACTCAGTTCGGCGGTGCTTCGGCCCCCCAATCTGCACCATAGACAAGAATAAGAGCAGGTAGCCCGGCTCGTCGCCCGGTTTCTCGCCCGGTTCCCCGACGAGCCCAGAGAGCAGCAACCGCAAGTATTCCGCGTCGGTGTCGTCCTCGTGCGGCAGGAAAAGAGCAACCGCTGCAGCGCTTTTCTCCGCGGTCTCCGCCTCCGGCTGCCCCAGCGGCCGGTGCTCCTCAGCGGCGGAGGAAGGGTCGCTGCTGCTGCTGCCGCCCGGCCACCGCGGCGTGAAAAGCCCCCTCTTCAAACTGCGTCGTCTGCCGCGCGGCGCGGAGAGAGGAGCGGCAGCGGCGGACAGGCATGCGGCGGCGCTAGCGTGAAGTCGGCGGTACGCGGCAGCTGTCGGCTTCTGCACAAAAAACCATTGCATATTAGTGAGGATGGCAGGGGTCGGTGCGTCCGTCCGTCCGGGAGGGGGGGAGGAGGAGGAGGGGAGGGGGCGCAGATATACCGGGAGTCCGTCAGAAAGTCGGTGGCATCCCTGTTTCCTTACAACAGACAAGTGCTGCAGCAGGGGGGCTCCTTTCCAAACACACACACACACACACACACACACACACACACACACACACACTCACTCACACACACACACACACACACACACACACACACACACTCACACACACACACACACACACTGCACACACAGGCTGGGTGCAGGATCCTACAGGAGCAGCAGAAGCGCCGGCTCTCTGTTCTGTGCTGTGAGGTGGTCTGTGGTCAGTGGGAGCGCGTGGAGCGGGCAGGTGAATCACTGCAGGGAATCTGAGCTCGCGCCCACTCTGTGTGTTTCTCTTTTAAAAAGTCTTTATTAATATTTAACCCGCGTGTCGGCCTCCACTTCTCAATAATCCATAAGCTCCAATGCGCCAAGATACCGCTGTCTGTCTGATCCTCCTCCTCCTCTTCCTCACCTTGCTGATGAAGAGGAGAAACTGGACTTCAACACTCTGCTGTCTCAAATAGTCCGGAACTACAGAGAAGAAGAAGAAGAAGAAGAAGAACAAGAAGAAGAAGAAGAGGACTGGCTCGTGCTCCTCTCGCGCTCCTCTCGTGCTTCAGCAGCTTCTTCAGCAGCGCTCGAGACGACCGACGGCCGGTGGGGCGCGAGGAGGTGCACTGACTATCTATACCCAACAAGCGACTAAGTCAGAGCAATTCAACCAAACCGCTTTTCCGGGTTGCCCCTCCAAAATAAGAGCATTTGACTTTTTTTTTTATCAAGCACAAATTCATGTTATAATTCTATTCTTACAGTTTGTATTTATTTAGACTAGTGCACCCCCCCCCCCCACCCCCCCCCCACACACACACACACACACACACACACACACACACACACAATCTATTTAATGTGTTTAATAAGCATTATTATAGGTCTTTCTACAAATTGGAAATGGTTAAAGAAATCAATTGGAATAAAATTAGCCCCATTCTTATTTGTGAAAAAAAATCAGAATTTAAAAACAACAACCCTCCCTACCCCTCTTTCTTTTTAATTTATGTCTTCCCTTTCATGTTGATTTCTTAAACTCTTCTTATATACATTTTTTTTTAAAAAGCCCTCGGCTTTTATTCTGAAGGAACCCCTTTATTCCGTTTTTCTCGTGCAGCGTGACGCAGCTTGACAGACAACTGGCTTCTTGCAGTTACGTAGACACGTGGTTCCCACACCGTCAATATCTGGACTGACTGGAACCGTAACCGGCAACATTTAGTGAAGGGGGTGGCGTCACTGACATATAGAAGAAATCACCACAACAACAACAACAACATACCTCATACTGAACTGCTGCTTTACTTTGTGTCAGAAGCGCCAAACCCTGTGCAGAAATGTGGACACTGAACGCTCACACCTGTTGCATGACTGCCTTGTTATACTGGTGTGAAACCAGTCCGGCTTGTCAGATACGGGTTTTTTTTTAACTCGTTTAAAAACAGTAAAAAAAACGAATAATGTTTATGTTTAGGGAGGAAAATAAATGCTTCTTGTTCTCTACATTCAGTGTAAGGAAACAGAAATGCAGACTGTCTCTCTCTCGTGGCAGATCAAACCGGAGCTGTAAAAATGCTGCAGTGTTTTCGGGAGCTGTCCGCGGTGCTGAATCCACAAGTGGCAGCTCAAACTCACGCTTCATCATCACACACACACACACACACACACACACACACACACACACACACACACACACACACACTCACACACACACACACACACACACTCACACACACACACACACACACACACACACACACACACACACACACTGAGCGCGGGAAACCCTCATTAACACACAACCTCATCGCTGTGCTGACATGCGTGCGGTGTGTGACATCACAGGCCCGTGACACAAACTGAACCCACATGGAAAAGCAGCAAACAGAGGTAAAATCAGATCACGTTTCTTTGTTTAACCAGAAGAAGTCTTGAGGGATGTCAGTGAATGAGACTGATGATTAAATAGAGGCTGCACACACACACAGCATCAAGTCCCTCTGAGTGCTTTTGGCTTCTTGAAAGGCTTTTTTAAAACACAACATCCATCCTCCAGAGACAGCTTTATGGCTCATTTGTCTGTGAAGCAGCCACTTTATAAACCCCAAACTGCAGAGAGGAGAAGGGAAAGACTCGATGTTTGCAAAGTAAGAACAACCCTTTCTCTGAGCTCACATGGAAAATAAAGGTTTAGACCCGGAAAATGAAGAAGCTAATTCAATACAACAAAGCCATGGAGTCTTAAAAGAGAGCAGGACTTTGTGTTTAGAGGAGAAACTGAGGGAAGCTGTGAAGTATTTCTTCCTCAAACACGTTTAAAACTCTTTTAAAGAAGATGATCTGATGTTAACCACATTTCTTGGTTTTCTTTTGTTTATAATTTGCACATTTTAGTCTTGTTGATGTCGTGTTTTTAGCAGCATAAACGTTATTTGTCCGTGTTTTTATGTAAGGTCTTGACTGTGATGCAAAGGATTACTAAAGTAAAGAGTCTATCCATGCACACAGATGCACAACCACCGCCTGACATAATACTTGATGTGAATTGTGCGATATACAAATGGTAAGGTGGTCGAAAGAGGCGAGAGAACATCATGAGGATGAAGTTAAAACTGAGGAGCAGATAGAGTCACACTTGTCAGGAAACATGATGGATCACTAAGTTGTGTTTTGAACGAGTGACAGAGGGATGAAGAGAAATCAAATTAATTTCCTAGAAATTGTAAATCTGTAACATCCGGCGTGCCACATAAACCAGAAAAATTCTCTAACAGAAGCTTTTTTTTTAAATATATTTTGCCTGATACTAAACAGCCAACTACAGCTGTGTTCATTTCAGTGTCAGATATTTCCATTTCTTTTTAAATTGTCTGAATGAAATCATCCCGCAGCACAAACTACCGATTACAGACACACACTGAAATCACTCTCAGCAGCCAATGAGTCCTGGATAATGATCCTCGCTAACAGCCACTTCTCCTGCTCCTCGTGTGTGATGTGACATTTATATCATCACACACACACACACACACACACACAGAGAGAGAGAGAGTCATTACTGCAGGGCGACGGGCGCTAGTTTGCTCACGACTCGTATTGTTTGCAGGAGCTCAAGGTTGAAGCATTCAAACGTTGTCATCAGCGGGGAGAATATCGTGTGTGTGCACAATGAGCGCAGCTGTGTGCGGTTTTTTTTGTCACAAAGCAAAAACCGTAGCAGAAAAACGAGGGAGGAAGAGTAGTAGGAAAGAAGGAAACATGAAAGTAGTGATGTGCAGGAAAGCAGATAAAAACAGTGTGGGAGGAAGAAGAGTGCAGGATAAACACAGAGAGCAGGAAGCTTGAAATCCATGAAACAGAAACGAGAAGAGAATATAATTACAAAAACCTGCAGAGATTATTCAAATCAGAAACTAACTTTTCACTCTGTTATTTTTCCATTCGCTCCAGCAACACTTGTATTAACGAATTAGAACTTCGCGTTTTGGATTGTGGCCTTCATCAGGGTCAGGGGTCAACTTTCCATTTGTTTACATTTTTCAGGGAGGTAGCGAGCACAGGTGAGGAAAAGGATCGACACAGCTAAGAAATGCAACATTTTGCAATCAGTACATGCACACTCCTTATCCATCTTGTGTTATAAAAAACGTTATCTTAATTCTGCAAAAGCATGTTTACCTTTGGCAGAGTTAAAGGATGAACACTTGGCATTTTAATCTGCGTTGTAAATAAAATAAAAAAAACGAATATTGAATAGAAAAAGTTGTGTTGGCCTCACATCCTTCATCGAGTGCACCAGAGTTTTGATTTGAAACATTTCCCTTACCTGAATTGAATCCCTGTCCTCATGGTAAGAGAAAGAAGAGGAAACACTCTCTGTAGTTTTCCTTTCAGTTCCTCATCTGCAGGTTCAGCGCTGAAGATAAAGAAACAAAGAGACACTGTTAGTTTTATCTAATTATTAGGGAACATTTTCTACATCAGTGTAACTTATTGTTCAGGATGCTTTAAGCTTTACCTGCGAGGCCAAATTCAGGGCAAGAAATATGAAAATATCTGCCCTTGGTGTCCACTTGTGTTTAAACAAGATATACAAAGATATTACAAAATACCTTTATTACTCTGGCAGCTCTGCAGACTGAACGCCTGAAGAGTGGGTTAGCACTGAGCCTGCTGGTGTATTGATCTGTTAGCTGCAGCTCTGACAGAGAAGCTCAACATGGCCTGCATCCAGGAAATATCCTATGACCACCCTTTAAACCACAGAGTAGATTGAACCTGGATAATCCTGATTAGCCGGGCTTTTAATTTAATCTGATCCTCTGCGGTATAAAACCTGGTTTCCAGCAGACAGACAGGATCATTTTGGTTAAGAATCATTCAAATCCTTCCACTCATGCCATTAAAATCAGCTTGTTTACAACATAATCTGAACTAAAAATCAGATACTGATGCTCACAAAAAGTTGATTAGATTGAGAAATTAATAATTTTTGCTGAAGATGAATATTTGCAAACATTCCTTACATGCTTATGTTAAATCAAAACACTGAACTGACCCCATGTGAAACTCTAACGCTTGTTTTTCTGGCACTGTCTTTGAAAAGCTTCCCAAAAAGATGCAGCAAATGCAAGCTCATAAAGTCAGTTATATGGGGCAGTACTCCACCTGCTGGCTGTCAGGGGAAACTGCGGGTGGATGCATCAGAGGAGTTTTCATAATTATTTTGTCTTTGTCTTTAATGTTTTGCTTTTGTTCTTCTGCTACAATTTTTTCCTCACTTTAAGATAAAAGAAGGAGCAAAAACCAAAACTCACAAAGTCATTTTTCCTCCTTACAGCCCGACATATACTCAAAATCTTTCATAAGAAAAAGAAATAGAAAGGAGACAGACAGGAGATTTCAGTCAATTTATGAATAAATATTATTCATAAATTGAATTATGAGGTAGTAAAGTTACTAAAACATTTTTTTTCTTAACACATTTTACATTAAATTAATGCATGTGCTGGTTAAGCGTTGGAGAAAACTCGCGTGCACGCCTTCAGGGAGAGCGCATTCAGGTGCAGGTGTATGGCTCCATCTTGTGGTGGTTTTGTGAATTGTCCCTGTTTTAGGTTGTTCAACAGGTGATTAGGATTTTCACTGATTGCCACACACTAGAAAAGTTTCTCTCCTGCTACATTTGTCTGAGGGAGATCTTGTAGATGTAAGTGTGACCTATTTATTTCCCTTTTTCTTTTCAGATATAGAACATTTAAAATACATTTTTTAACCGTTTTTGACAATGAAAAAGAGAATAATCTTGTATTTCTTAATTTTTTTTAAAAACAGAAATCAAATCTTTACTTTTTTTCCATGTTCAAATCCGTTTCAGAATCATTTACCAAAAGATACACGGACCACACAGGTGCAAGCAGGACAATTAAGGTAGCCTAATAAATGCAGAAATTAAAGAAAAGGGTCCGCACACTGTTCAGCTCCTAGTGGACAGTTTAATTTAAACACGGCAACATTTCCATCTACAAGATCCAATTAGTGTGTGGCAATCAGTGAAAATTGTTAACACCTGTTGAACAACCCAGAACAGGGACAATTCACAAAATCACCACAAGAGGGAGACATATAACCCAGGTACCATAAAGACAACCACCTGGCTCCCTCTTGTGGTGGTTTTAAGTATTGTCTCTGCACCTGTATGTATTTGACGTGCTCACACTACTTTTCTCTGACTAATTATATGTCATAGTCCTTTAAGCTTCCTGTCATTACATTAAACATATTTAACATGGTTGTACATATTACTGCTACCCTCGCACTGTGTAAAAGTAAAAAACGAAGACACTAACAACACTCACCGCTCCGTTAATTGTGCTAAACGTCGACTTTTGGCTCAAAAAATAAAAAGACTTCTGCTAAACTAACGTAAAACGTAAAAGTATCTTCTAAAACAATCTTACTGCTAGTGTTATAGTTGTTATGGTAACAACGCTCGTAACAAAACGGGAAAGTGCGTTGAAGCTGCATTCTCTTCGACGACCAGCAGAGGGCGACTCTTCGTTCTTCTTCTTCGTTTGAGTTTTATTGGTGCATTACCGCCACCTGCTGAACTGGAGTGTGGATCAGAATTCTGGCTTAGATAAACAATAATTATATAAACAAAGGATCATTTATAATAATAATAATAAATAAATAAAACACTTAATTCTGTCTATCAACCCTGTTCTTTTCAGGAACTTTATTAATTGTTTATATGTTAAAGCTGCATTCTCTGCGACAACCGGCAGGGGGCGACTCCTCCATTGCAAAGTGGGTTTTGTGTTCTTATAGGCTTTTTTTTTTTGGAACCCACTTTTTTTTTTTTGTTTTACAGTCCAAAATTACGAAATGAAACCTGAATTTACTGTTGAATTAAGCATTTTATTTATTTATTTGTTAGGGACAGTGCATATTAATGAACAGCTGTGACAATTACAGCTGTAAAAATGCCAGATTATAGCAGAAGTGGTTGTTTCCATCTGTTGTCCCTGTAGGCTAATTATGTTTGCAGTATTTATATATCAGCAATCTTAAAAACACGAGTGTAGGCCTATTCTGCATCAGACGAAACCAGCTCTTAACAACAGATAAAGTCTAAAGTCTTCACACACCTATAATTGAAAAACGGTGTGGCTTCCACTAATTCCCTCTCCACATTCACCTGTGTCTCCACTTTCTACCTACCTGTAATTACCAACTATCCCCATGTGCGCAGGTGACGTTTGCAGCAGAAAACGTCACAACACAACCAACCACACAAACCACAACACACATGAAATTGGCGACAATAATACAAATACAAAGGCACAAGTGACACAAGACAATAATAGAGGTTAGAATAGAATAGAATGACTTTATTGATCCCAAACTGGGAAATTGTGGCGTTACAGCAGGAGGTTATCCAACACACAATATGAGTAAAAAACACAATGTTAGCAAATCTAAACACCATATAATATTAACTACAAAGTAAATAAGAACTAAAAGATATCAAAAATAAGAATGTGAATATATACAACCAGGATTTAACTTAGCATTACTAGTCTTAAATATGAAGATTAAATATGAAAGCTTAAATGTAAATGTGCAAAAACAGAGTTGTAAATGGACAGTATTGACATAAGTTAAAGTGCATGAGTGTAGACATATTATAAGCAGAAACTATACAAGGTTAAAGGTTAAAGGTGGTCACAGACTTGGTTTTATTTTATCCACAGTTTAATTAACTAATAAAGGGACAGAATACTGGAAATAATCCCTGATAAATCTAAAGGTAAAGTCAAATTTTTCAAATGCTACAGCCTTTATACTGTATTTTAAACTGCTGTTGCACCTTTTGGCCGCAGGAGGGCAACAGAACCCACATTGCGTCTTCTACGATACTGTGAGGCGAAGAAGAAGAATTCGCTACACTTGACAACACCGGGCAGGCGATTCCACTCGGGTAACTTTGCACCTTTTTTTGTTTAAATACTGTAGAAATCGGTAACATAAGGTGATGTGTTAATATACTGTCACTGTTTGTTTGTCTTTTCTCAGTTGGCTTGTTGTCATGGAGCGATGCTTTAGGTATGAAGATTACAGGATCTTAACTAAGCTACTAGCTTCTCCATATTTATCCTTTGCTTTAGTTAGCTCACTGTTATTGCCTATTTAACCTTTCAAAATAAAATGACACAAGAAGCTTTTGAGTGAGATCACACAGTATTAGGTCGCTGACAGTTTTGTAATTGTAATTTCTTCCAGCTTTGACGGAGGAGACGCTACGCCGAACTCCACTCTAAAAACAGGCAATTTAAGAGCATCTCTTGCGTTACTTTGTAGCTGCAGTTGTGTCCAATACTTTAAAAATGTGCAGTCAAGAAGTGTAAACAGATGTTGGCACGTATGCCGAATTAAAGGGCGGATTTGATTAAGCAAAATAGAAAGTCACAGCTGTCAAAAAAGTCATGTTAAACGCGCCTATGAGCAAGAATACATTTAAGTGGAAAATCCTGTATTGGATTCGGCTTACCTGAGGGACAGCCAGAGACAACAAGCATAAAGCCTCGCTGTTAATAGATCACACATGCTTCTGCTTTGACAGCATGCCTCATTTAATTTAGAGCTTGAGGGAGGTTTTAAGATGTTGCAGGAACAATAAAGAACCACTAAGTTTTATTTTTGCATGTCCACCCTGTTCTTCAGTTCATCTATGTTTCTGTTCTTTCTGAAGTGTCAGCAGGGATGATTCAGCTCCTCGCTCCCCACCTCCTACAGCATCTCCTCCTCACGTCCTCCCATCTCCTCGTCACCCCCCTCCCGTTCCTCCCTCCTCGCCCCGGTCAGCTCTGACTCCTCCTTCTCCCAGACACAGACGGTCGAGTGTTGCGGGAGCCATGGTGGACGTCAGCAAGTGGCCCCTGTTTTCTCTGCTGAACCACGAGGAACTGTCCACAATTCGACAGGCGTGCGTGTTTGGAATCTATGCCAATGAAGCCATCTACATCACGCATGCAAATGAGGTGAGTCGTGTTGAAGAGACCCCCGTGAGTGTGTCCGACAACTTTGACTCATAAGATTGATTATCATTTCTTAGGTGATCATATTAGTTCACCAAATTGCAGTTGTTGCAAACTGTGTGCTGATCAGAGGTTGCTGTGTTTAATAAGGCGAATACAATATTTCTCTGAAGGCTTTATAGGTCAGGAGCTAAAAAATAATGAGTTATTTTGGTGTTTTAGGCCAAAGGTAAAGAACCAGCTGCAACATCTTCCACTGAAAGCTCTTGTTTTTGCCACTGGTGGACTGTGGAATCTAAAATAATCATTTAAAATGATAAAAGTCACACAATAACACACGCAGACTTCCAGGAAAACCCTTTACTTAGTTTGTATTTTATTGTATTTTCTTCTCAGATTTCTCTGAACCTGTTTTCTGTACTGTTCTGTTTCTTGTCCTGAGCCATCTCTGTGTTTGTCTTAATCATTGTCCCTGTGTGTGTTGTTGTTTCGTAGGTATTCGTGGTTGGCTTTAACAGCAGCAGCTGCCTCGGTACGGGAGACAGCCTGAGCACCGTTGTGCCGAAGAAACTGGACTTCCTGCGCGGGAAGAAGGTGGTCAGCCTGAGCTACGGCAGCGGCCCACACGTCCTGTTAGCTACAGATGGTAACATAAATACTGAATATACATCTGATAATCTGGGTGATTTACACACATATACACACACACACAAAGTGCTGCCAGCTCCATCATTACACCTCCACCCTCTTACATCTCTGATGGCAGATCAGGGGCAGGACGCCCTATTCCAAAACGAGGTGTAACTATCCTACAGCATCTCTCTCTCTGCTGGGTGAAAGTCTGGGTTCACAATCATCTGAGTCGTCTGACACTGACCCGTAGTCTCCTCTTTGTGCGGATGTGTTGCAGATGGACAGCTGTTCGTGTGGGGTCATAACGGCTACAGCCAACTGGGGAACGGCACCACCAACCAGGGACTCTCCCCGGTGCTCGTCACCTCCAACCTGCAGAACAAGAAAGTCAAAGAGGTGTCGTGTGGCTCCCATCACTCCATGGCCCTCACTCACGATGGAGAGGTAGGGGTTAACTGCTTCATCATCGTTACTCTGGGATTTTGTGTGCTGTCATGTGATTTTTGTGAGACTTGATTTAATGCACATTTAATTTAATTACATTTAAGTAGAACAGAATAACAAAAGCTTTTGAAGCAGGAGCGGCATGTTTGCACACACTTCATGATGAACGCCTCAGTGATGTCACCTCCCACTCCGTCACATTCAGGTTAAGCAGCTTAGTCTCAAACCATGTGCGTTAAAGCTAATTAGTGTGTGTTTTTTGTGTGTGCACAGCTGTGTGTGTATAGCAGGGAAGGTGGCTGCCATGTTCCCTAATAGCTTGGCTTTTTCCAGGCGGTCAGATCGTCCTCTCCACTTGATTTAATATAGAAGTCTTTCTAATTCAAATCTTAACGCTGGTCGCACCGTCTGGTCTAGTTTTTGTACACTTGAACAGATTGAAATGCAAAACAAACAAACTTGTAAAACATCAAGTAATAATTATAAAACTGAAGACTGTTGGCTTTAACTCGACTTGTGCTGCAACTCGGGTTCTGACCCGCCCCTCCCCGCCCCTCCAGGTCTTCGCGTGGGGTTATAATAACTGTGGCCAGGTGGGCTCAGGAAACACAGCCAACCAGCCGTACCCCCGCAGAGTGACCGGCTCGCTGCAGGGAAAGACCACAGTCAGCATCACGTGTGGACAGACGTCCTCCATGGCTCTAATCGATAACGGAGAGGTGACCACACATGAGGTCCAAACGTTGACAGTTATACTATCTTTACTTCCTGCACTGACCAGGAGGATTTACTGTTGTGGTTTTTTTTATCTGTGCAGGTGTACGGCTGGGGGTACAACGGTAACGGACAGCTGGGTATTGGTAACAATGGAAACCAGCTGCAGCCGTGTCGCCTCACTACACTCCAAGGGCTTTGTATTTCACAGGTGAGAAAATGACCTGATGAGGCTGAATCATAAAGAAAACATCTGAATGTCAGAGCTAAGGAGTTGCCGGCTGAATCATTCAGTTTATTTGTGTTATTGTGTGACTGTACTCTGTGTTTGTTCTCCACATAAATGCATGTAATAACTAGTCGGTGTAGTCCGCTGTAGAGCAGCCACTCCCGTGGTTTGGAAGGTAAAATATAAGCTGTTAATATAAAGGCTGTTTCTGTTCTTCAAACGGCCTCTTCATCCTTCACAGCACGATCTAGTTCAGTAAGATATTTTCTGTAATGTTGCCGAAACCTTAGAACAACAATCTGAGCCTGTCGGCGGCAAAAAAAAGATTATTTAGCTGAGTCATCAGATGCCTACTTTTTCCTCCAAAAAAATTAGGTCGCGGTCGAAGCAATCTACTGCAGAAATTTCTAAACTTTTAGTTCCTGTTGATCATTCAGAACCCAACATGTGCAAAAATAAGACTCAAGATTAAAAAGCCAGACACTGATGATATAGTTTGAGCTCAATGTGATTGCGTCCATTTAAAGGTCCCAATGTGGGATTCACTCGTGACTCAAGTCTTTCCTGTCTTCCAGATCGTATGCGGTTACGGTCACTGCCTGGCTCAAACAGACGAGGGTCTGCTGTACGCCTGGGGAGCAAACACCTACGGTCAACTGGGAACCGGCAACAAGAGCAACCAGCTCAGCCCCGTGCAAATCATGGCCGACAAAGAGAGGTAGGAGAGCGTGCTCGGACATGGCTTTCAGATCAGTATTGTGTTCTAGTGTCAGAGCAGATGTAAACATCCTTTTTCCTGTCCTCATTTCCTCCTCCTGTACCTCAACATCTGTGTGCAAGACACCAAATCCTGCAACAGCAAAACACTCAACGTACAGGCTTATGATTGATGTGATTATTTCCATACTTCACAAAATCTGAAAACTGAAAACACGCCCATTCCTTAATTCATCTCTCCTCTAACAGGATTGTAGAGGTCGCAGCATGCCACTCGACTCACACCTCAGCAGCCAAGACCCAAAGTGGGCAGGTATTTATGTCATTCATTTACAATAACTCTGTGTGCTTCTTCAGAGTTTTAATGGATTTTAATTAAACGATCAGTTTGCTGTGTTTCACAAGTCAACCAGTGTAAATAATTCTCAGAGCTCCTCAAAACATGTGTGTGAAGTTTCTTGTTCTAAATCCACTCTGATCCTGTATTTGATCATGTCTATAAACCCCTCTATTTCAGCCCTGCTCAGAACAGGCAGTTTCTGTGTCTGTACCTTTAAATATGTTAATGAGCTGTGTCTGACCACGCCCCCTCTCTGGAAGGGCTTGGGTGTACTCGGTGCTTTCTCTCTCCATGTCCTATTGTTTACGGTGAGAAGGCAGACTCAGAGGGCAGAACAAACACCTAGTTGTGGGAGTGTCACCCACCTGGGGGAGGGGCTACTGCCCTTTGTGATGTCATGAAGGGAAAATCTCCAAACGGCCTGTTTGAGAACACATTTTCTGAAAAGTGGAGCAGGCAGAAGACGGAGAGGATGGACTTTTCTCATCATTGGGGGGTTTGTAGACAGACCTGTTATGAACATGTCTGAGTTTGGATTGTAGTAACATTAATCGTCCTCTAGGTGTACATGTGGGGTCAGTGTCGGGGTCAATCCATCGTCGCGCCACACCTCACTCACTTCACCAGCACGGACGACGTCTTCGCCTGCTTTGCCACGCCCTCCGTCATGTGGAGGCTCACGTCGATGGGTCTGTGCGCACCCATGAAATGTATTTTGATTTTAAAATCAAACATGAAGAATCTAAAGTAACGAGTTTGTGTTGCGTTTTGTTTTCAGAGCACGACGACTTCCTGACTGTCACCGAGGCGCTGAGGAAAGAGTTCGACAGTCCGGAAACAGCGGACCTTAAATTCAGCATCGACGGCAAATGCATTCACGTTCATAAGGCCGTGCTGAAGATCAGGTACATGTCATCACGTGCACAGGAGACACTGGTGTATATCAAAAGTTATCATGCTAAGTGATTGATAGATTTGAGTTTTTCTTACCCAGACACCACACGATATTTACGATCTTTATTCTTTTCTTGATTTGAAATAGGTGTGAGCACTTCCGCTCCATGTTTCGCTCTCAGTGGACGGAGGATCAGCAGGACGTGATCGAGATCGGACAGTTCTCGTACCCCGTCTACAGATCCTTCCTGCAGTTTCTCTACACGGACACAGTCGACCTTCCGCCCGAGGACGCCATCGGTTAGCGCGCACACACACACAGTGTCGGATCGTGTTCCCTCGTTAGTTTAATGAGTTAAGACCTTTATGGAGATGTGCTTATGCTAAATGGCTTTGTTTTGGCTGCAGGCCTGTTGGACTTGGCCACCTCGTACTGTGAAAACCGACTGAAACGTCTGTGTCAGCAGATCATCAAGAGAGGCATCACTGTGGAGAACGCCTTCACGCTGCTGTCTGCTGCCATACGATACGACGCAGAGGTACAATAACACACACTACATCTCTTTGTTCCTGCGGGATCTTGGCAGCACCATGGGGCTGACAGAACGTATTTGTATTATTATTATTATTCTTACTGCCTCTTATTGTTTTTTGTTTGATTTCTCTAGGACCTGGAAGTGTTCTGTTTCAGGTTCTGTGTGAACCACCTGACTCAGGTGACTCAGACCGGAGCCTTCTGGCAGGTGGACGGAGGGATGCTGAAGGAGTTCATCAGCCGAGCGAGCCGCTGCGGGGCCTTTAAGAACTGAGCGGTACACGCACATTTTTATGATTTTTATAAACTGCACTGAAGTGGACGTGTTTGCACTCCTCCACACGTAGCCGTTCTCATCACATTCCTCAGAGAGCATCCCCCCTTTTATTAAAAAAAATAAATTATTTACACATTTCCTGAGGCACATGTCAGAAAATCTGCAGCATCACTCACAAGATGCTGCAGGATGTGAAGCTCTGTTATCTGCAGAACAAAAGCACTTTGGTGAATTCCTGTGGAGTCACTGGACAGATCCCTGACGCCTCTCCAGACGTCCTTTACATGCTGTCTGCATACTTGAATTTTATGTTTTCCCGGCCAGCAGTTACATGTTCCAGCAGGTCTTAACGTCTGGGGAAAGTAAACACAGGAGGAGAAATACAGCAAAGTGTTTTAATGAACTATCCGTGTCTTAGTTATACAAATGAAAGACATAAGCTTAAGTAGTCACTTACAATGCTCAGACTTATACTACCACTTTATGCTTCCTGTCATTCTTAGTGTGTGATCTTTGTTTTCAGGCAAAAGTAGCTCTTACATGTTGTGAGCTGCACATTTCTACAGTCAAAGAAACATTGTGGGATGTATTTAGTGTTTTTATACTCTGCTCTGGGAATATTCATTCTGCCTGATTTAAATCTTGTGTTCTATGGCACTTTAAGAAACTAAGTCTTCTCTCTGCTCAGTGAAACAACAATATGTCAGAATATTTTCAATGCTGTGGGAGAAAACTGATGTGTTAAGTTAAGAGTAAACATTTGATACCGCTGCTTTCTCTTCTTCCATGCAGGTGTAAACATTATGATATATATCTAAGGTGGGCGATGTAGCGATATATTACAGACTCTTTATAATCCAGGAATGACCTAATATCCCTGATAACATGGGGAGCTCTAACAAACTCATTTAAGATTTCTGGTTTAGCCTGTTTTTCATTGTAAACGCTAAAAAAAACTGCAGCTTCATCCAGTTCTTACATCAGAAATGAGCTTAAGCAATATAATAACTTCAACAGATAAGTGTGATGTTTTGTTTTCGGTTTGACTGCTGAGGTTCATGATGACCAAAAGCTGCCTGGAAGTTTCAGTTCCACTTCTTAAAGAGAGAGAAAGAGATTATTTACCAGCTCCACTGGCAGCACTGAGATCAGTTTCTGTTTCTAATGTTAGGTTTCGTTTTCCTTCGTGTTGCATTCGGATGCTTGAAATAACCAGTTTCATTTAGGTCAGAAAACAAACTGTTAATTCAATTATTTTGGGGTTCTGTGGCAGAATAAGGAGCAGGTTTACTGTTTGTCTTTATGTTTCATGTGCAATGCAAACTGGGGAAAACAATGTTGTTTTGCTTCCTGTATGAGGATGAAAATATATATTTCTATTGTGCTTTGTTAGCCCTTTTATTATAAAGGAAACTTATTTAACTGCAGGTAATTTGTTATAAACTCAGCTTATAGCCTAAAAGTTAACTATGAGGTAAACAGCACTACAATTACAATTTTTTTTGCTGTTAAACAAACTGTTAAATATTATTTCAAATTTGTTTTTGTACTAGTTATGGGCTGACATTTTTTTTTTCTGTGAATAAATAAAAAAACTTTTTAAAAATTATTCTTTTTTCTTAATTTAATTTTGTGTTTTTATTTAATGAATACTTTTAATTAAACTATAAATACGGCAGCTGTAGTTTCCTGCCATCCACCGTTGCTCCGCCTTATTCTGTGACGTCACGTTATTACGGAAGTAATCCGGAAATTCGTTAAGTTTCCGACCGTCAGCCGTGTTAGTCACAAAAGTAAGTACTTTTCACCTATGCTGATGAAGTTTAAACAGTGAATGTAGAGCATAAAGACTATTTGTGGTAAAATGGAGTACCCTTAACGCTTTAATTTAAAAATTATTTAAGTGTAGTTGTAACTGTTTTATTAGTTTTATATTTGTTTTGACGACTGCTAATCGCTAAAAATTCCGCAACTATGTAAAAACAATTTTTCAGGATGTACTTTTAGAGCATTATCCAATATATATTGTTTTTATTTATTAAAGTGTTTTGAGTAAAAAAAAAATGTTGTCAGTTGTGCTTTTATTTCGAAAATCATAGACCGGATTAAGTATTTTAAACCGTCTCGCTCGTCTCTCACCGGGTTAATGTTAATTCTGGCTGAGCTCTTGTCCTCACAGTGTTGTTCCGGTCTTATTGGACCCTTGGAGGAGAAGGTGTCCTGAATGGAGGGAACCGAGGGACGATACCGAGCCGAACCGGGCCGAACAAGGCCAGGTCGGGATATGTGTGACAGCAGTACACAGACTGACAGCAGAGCACAAGGTGAGCCAGCTGGAGGAAGTGTTAACGTTGTTCTGGTGAAGCTGCGTAGGTTTCTGTTCTGTCAAAACCATAAAACAGCTGATTTATTAATATAACAGCTGATTTATAATTTATTAATAAAACAGCTGATTTATTAATATAACAGCTGCGTGTTTCTAATGTCTGCATCTATTATCATGATTACAGAGGGCAATGCACATTATCAAACATCCTGCAGGAAGTAACCCCCCTTTTTACAGTATATCAATACAAGCTGTATTCATTCAATAACAACCATCAAGGAAAAACTTTAATAATAATAATATATTGTTTTTTTATAGCGCTTTTCTAGGAATCCAAAGACGCTTTGACAAAATATAAAACCATAAAAACAAAACAAAAAACGATGAGGACAGTACAATGAAGAAGTAATGTAGTAATGAAAGCCCTGTCCCCCCAGGACCGAAGGTTTGTCTTACAGGGGGGGGGGCAGGAGGTTTGCATCTGCAGACCTGAGAGTGCGGGTGGGAGTGTGTCGGTGGAGGAGGTGAGACAGGTAGGGGGGGGAGCCAGGTTGTGAAGGGCTTTGAAGGTGATCATGAGGAGCTTGAAATAATTGAAGAACATGTAAGATTTAAAAAAACAAAACCTCCATGTCACTCACAAGCATCCCGCTCCCAGAGTTCCTTCAGTGGTGTTGACAGATTGCTTTATGTGTGAGTAACTCAATTTCAATCAATGTGATGATTCATGCACATAGACATAGTAATTATGACGTTTCTCGTTAGACTATCAAGTTTTACAAGAAAGGGAAAATGTTGCCACACAGGAAGATTTTCCACCTCAGCTAAACTTATTTCTGTGAAGCTGAAGAAGCTCTTCTGTGTCGTCGGCAAAGTCAAGTTTGATTTCTTTCCCCTGATTTGAACTGCTGCGTTTACGGCCCTCGTGTGTAAGAGTCAAGTAAAAGTATTTCTAAAAGAAGAAGTTTTGTCTCTATCACAGGTCATGGCCCGAGGCTATCAAAGGTAAACCTGTTCACCTTGTTGAGCTTGTGGATGGAGCTTTATCCACAGGAGGAAGCTGAAGAAGAAGAAGACCAGAGTCAGGTTGTTGTACAAACTCAGAGTGAAGTAGTTCATGTTTTAAACATTTCTACACATAAGACTTGAAGTGAAGCGTTTTCTCTTGTAGTTAGAATCTGGTGTGTGTCAGATCCGCAGGCTGGGTCTGGCGGTGGTGCGGGACGGTAAAGTTGTTGGACTCCATTGTTCAGGACCGGAGCTCCACGCGGGACAGTCTGCCATCATCCAACATGGCCCCCGCCTCGCTGACTGTCAGTTATACTTCTCCAGGAGACCCTGCGCTACCTGCCTAAAGATGATCGTCAACAGTGAGCTGACTTTAAACATCTGTAGTTTTTATCCGGATGAGGTTTATTGTCTCATCACAGAATAGAAAGAGGGACATGAAATAAAGGTTTTTGTGTTTGTGCGTCTGTAGCTGGAGTCAGTCAGATCTCCTTCTGGCCAGGAGACCCTGAAATCAGCATGCTGAGGTCAAACTCCCACAATCCACCTGGCGGCATCTCAGAGGAGGCCGCGCTGGACGCCGTGGCGTCAGAGAAGCTGAAGTCTAACAGCCGTCCTCACGTCTGCGTGCTGCTGCAGCCGCTGGCTCCCGGCCTGGCTCAGTTCATCGACGAGACGTCCAGAGAGTGTGACTTCATGGAGAGAGTGAGGGACGATGAACCCGGGGAGGACACACACCAGCTCTACAACAGGTACTTTTAGACTCTTCAAAAGTACCAGAATCATTAAAAAGTAGTTTGATTTTTTTCTGTCTGTTTTCCAGAGAGCGGCTGAGACACCTGAAGGATTTCTCCCGTCTCTTCCTGGTGGAGACGTCTCAGCAGCACAGAGAGATCTTAACCCACATGGGCCTTGAAAACTTCTGCGTGGAGCCGTACTTCTCCAACCTGAGAAACAACATGAGGGAGCTGGTGGAGGTCCTGTCTGCGGTGGCTGCAGGGGTGCCAACGCAACACTACGGCTTCTACAGGTTACAATCACACACATCTCACTTCTTCTGAAGGGAATCTCCCTCTCCTTGAATGTGAATGTGTTTTCTGTGTGACAGGGAGCAGCATCCAACATCGGATCTGTCACAGTCTGCACCTCCTCTTCTCCAGGAGGGACTGTCCCAGGAAGAGGCCCGACACTGTGTCGTCCAAGCCAGACTTCTGTCTTACAGAACAGGTCGGACTTCTTCAACTGATTCATGTATTCATGAGACATTATTTTATGATTCATACAAGCAACATTGTGTTTGTTTTTATTCCAGAGGACCATAAAGTGGGAGTGGGCGCTGTCATCTGGGCCAAACGACAGACGGTGAGCTCATCTTTCTATCCCCTTCATTTGATAAAAGCTGTTTTTTCTAAGGTGCGACAGTCTACAGCAGGGGTGGGCAACTGGCCACATGCGGCCCCCATCAACCCTCAATGTGGCCCTCAGGTCAATTTTTACATATCAATGAATTGGAAACATGAAGAAAATGTGACAAAATCTGCCATGAAAACCAGAAATACATCCATAATAATATTTGATCACTGGCATATGTTGAGTTAAATTTGAGACATCATTTATTATTTTTTATAATTGATTCATAATTGATCGTTTTTGTAAACTACAATTTGGCCCTTTGGCAGGGAGAATTAATTGAATGTGGCCCTTGCTGCCCATCCCTGGTCTACAGGGTAATGGTAATATATAACTCTGACACCTAGTGGTTAAAAACGGGTACTGCAGTCTAAATTCAAAACATTAGAGAGAGCTGTCTCCCCCTGCTCCTCCCCCCTCTCTAGAGTCCATGTTATGGTTAAAGTGAGCTGATGATTTCATCGATCTGTCCTCTATTCTGTTTCAGGCCGGCAGTGATGGAACGGGACGACTCTACCTCGTTGGTTGCGGGTACAACGCGTACCCAGCAGGCTCTCAGTACGCCGAGTACCCGCAGATGGACAACAAGCAGGAGGACCGGCAGAGACGCAAATACAGATACATCATCCACGCCGAGCAGAACGCCCTCACATTCAGGTCAGCACATTCAGACGTGAAAAACACCGTCGCAAATTCACAACACACCCCCCCCCCCCCCCCCCCCCCCCCCCCCTTCCCACTTTTAAATGTTCCTCCGGACGCTTCCAGGACTCGAGAGATCAAAGCAGACGAGCACACCTTGCTGTTTGTGACTAAATGTCCGTGTGACGAGTGTGTCCCGCTGATCAGAGGAGCCGGCGTCACACACATCTACACCACCGACCAGGACAGAGACAAAGACAAGGGAGACATCTCCTACCTGAGGTTCAGCAGCCTGAAGGACGTCAGCAAGTTCATCGTGAGTCCAGTGAAGGAGCTGCATAAAGTTCTTTCTTTATAAGCACATTTAAAGCTCTTAAAATTAGAAGATTCTTTAACACTTTAATCATCTCATCAGTTTTCTTTATTTCGGTGCATTTAAGGAACGTGCACACAGTTTAAGAATCTGACATCTTTCTGTCTCCACAGTGGCAGAGGAGCCAGTCACTCTACTCCTCGTCTTCTGCTCGCCTCGTCAGTACGTTCCTTCTGATTTCACCTTTTGTCTTTTGTGATCTTTTATTCATTTCTTTTTTTCGCTGCTTTGAAATTGAGAAACCTTATTGAACTATCTGGTGCAGTAATGTAACCACACATCCTTTTTATAGAACGTTTGTATTCATTATTTTGCATATTGTTTAAAAGAACTGGATGTGATGGAGTCAGTAGAGTTAAAAGAAAAGCTTCTTTGTCTTCAGACATTTCTCACTGTAGACTAATTTTGTCTCTGGAACTGAACAGCTATGTCAACATCATCCCCTAAATAAATAATCAGGGGGAACAAATAAGTTAATGTCTTGTGTTTTCTTTTTGTTGCAGACGGTCACATCGGAAAGCACAGCAGAGAGGCCGAGCCGGAGAGCTGCAGCAGCAAGAAGCTTTGCACCAACAGACTCAAAGACTCGCAGACGAACTGAAAATCAGATACACCAAAAAAAAAAATCAAAATCACATTTTTAAATCCTGTTACAACCGATTCTAAAAGAATCAAAAGATTTCCTCCTTAAAGATCAAATCCATGCCGTTCCAAATCATGTCACTTATTTAATGTTTTGTGCAGAAGTGGGATTGTTTTTTTTTTTTTGGACAACTGACGCTCCTGCATCTCTAGGATTTATACCTCTGTGGGCGTCGACAGATCCACAGCAGGGATTCTGGAGTTTCTCTGTTGGAGATCAAAGAAGAGAGAATCCTGATTTAAACGCTTTTATCCCACGCTCTCTCTCTCTTTTAAAGTCCTGAAGAAGTTGTTGTCAGTGAGGTGGGAGGGAGGGAAACCCGCTGACCTCGAAGGAAAAACCAGATAACGGATGAATGAAGAGGTAATAAACTCATGTTGATTTTGCACAATCAGAAATGCAGGAAAAAAACTAATAGATTAAGATAGGAAGACCACGAGAGAAAAATATATTTAAGAGTAATATGAAGTGTGTGGTTTTTTTTTTTTAAATGTAAATATTGAATAGTTTAAGTTGTGTGAAGACGTTAATCTATACTTCATGTATGAACCGATCCCTGAGCTCCTCCATCGCTCCAATGTGTGTGATAAATCTGATAAGTCTGATTCTCTTTGCCACATTTCTGAGACATTATTCCCGTTGAAACTCTTTTTTTCTTTTATTCCGTCACCACGTGAACGCAGGGAGTTTGTCACCTTTTCTCTAAGTTTGTAACTCCAGGTTAAAAAAACGAGGTGCAGACGCTGAGCACACTGCAGCCTCTCTCTGCACTTCATGTGAGAATATCTTTCTTATTATTCAATTATATTTTAATGTTCTTTTAAATCTAGACGTGGACCATTAAAAAAAACAAACTCTTTTGCATCCCAGACTTCTGAAAAAGATGAAATCTCTTGAGTATAGATCATGTTTTAGCCCCCTCAGCATATTTGATGATTTGCACTGCAGCTAATTGATTCTCTTATTCACTTGAGTACACACAGCAGCTTAAAGAAAGCAGGAACTCGCGTCACATTTTTTATCCTCTGTGTTTAGGTTTAATGTTTGAAACCAGCTGTAACTTTCTGCACAATTTAAGGAGGTACGAATGTTTCTGTAACTGCATCAAACCTCTCAGAGACATCAGAAAACAGAATGTGCTGTAATGTTCATTTAAAGGCGGAGGGGCCGAGATATGAAATAAAAGATGTAAAAAAGAAGAGGTCTCAGTGATTGTTCTACATGCAACAAATGACCACACTCACACAAGGCGTGCGTTCCCATCCGTTTATTTGTGGTGAATGTGGTACACTGATAGCATCACTGTGGAGAGGATGTGGTGGCTGCTGCTTTCAGAGGGGAAACTGACACCATGATGTTGAAGAGTTAAAGTCCAGCCGCAGCAAAGACGTGTTGGCTGAATCAGAAACAAAGACGTTTGGCCGCTCGGTCTCCCCCCCCCCCCCCCCCCCCCCACGTTACTTATGTCCTAATACTGTCACAGTTTTTACCCAAACAAGAAATTATTCACGTTTTTTCTTTAACGCTCTGTGAAAAGAAAAAGCCGAATGGAAACCCAGAGAGGATTGTTTAATTAAACCAGAATCAAATATTGATTGGGAGATAAATTCTACATTTTTATAGACTTAAGTGCAACATTTTTAGAAAATGGAAGCTTCTTTTAATTTGAAGTCAAATATAAAACCGACACCACTATCAGAATGGTGCTTTGACATGATTGATTCTGCACATTTTATCGTACTCTACAAAAGGGAAGTCAGGTACTTTCAAAATCCCTCGTTCAGTTTTTTTACATCATTTGAAGACGAATTGGTACAAGAAGTGTGCACAAACGTTACAGAGAGAGGCCACAGCTGTTCCATCATGCTCTTCAACCACACCAGACTCCATTCACAAAATCAGCAATTTAACTGGCTCAAGTTGTTCATCATTCGTCGCCTCCTTCAGGTCGTTTTGGGTGTTGATTTGTATTCCACCAGTAAGGGTTTGGATCTGAATTAAACATTTAAAACACAAAAGTGGGACAACGATACAAACGTCCAAACCAAACGAGGCCGCAGTCCAACAGCAACTCAAATGTTCTGCTCTGTAAAATGAATGTTTCTGTCAATGGAGTCTGGATTTGAGAAGAGAAACGTAACAGCTGCTTCTGGTTTTTATAATTAACTTCCTCGTTAACAGAGAGGAGCCTGTCCAGGACTTTCAGTGGACAGAATCTGAATCAGGTGCTTTTTACCTGGAAGGTCACATTGCAGAGCCCAGGGTTAAAATACCAGACTTCCCTTTGAACTACATGTGGATTTTTTTCATTCACAGTTACATTTCACCATCCAGCCCGACTGCAGTCATTGTTTCTTCATGAGTTCGTAGCCGACACAGCTCGTATTCTCCGCTACTTCTGCGACAAATCTCAACGTGAAACTGTGACTCGTGCCCGTACACAACGGCAAAAAAAAAAAAAAAAGTGTAAAAATGTTTCTTCGACAGCGTAACTCAAATATAGCGAGTTAAGAGGTTCACTGCTTAATCAACAACAAATATGTTCTATCCTTCAGAGCATATTTTCATTAAGGTCATAATTAAGCTCCCCCTAGAAAAGAGACTGCGAATACAAAAAAAGAAGAGAACCAAAGAAAAAGGCACCTCTGAAACGTCTCACTGTTTCCTGTCTAACACCGACACATCAGAGTAAAACACCAGTTACAGAACAGAGAGAAACACAAACAGCCGTCTTCACACGCGTCTCCTCGTCTCACTCACAAATGGCACTCACTTCAGGGTGAACAAAGAAGAAACTGTACATGACAAGAGATGAATCTAGATGTTTAAAAAAAAAAAAAAACATCGAGCAAAAACAGTGATCAGCTTAACAAAAAAAAAATCCTTCTTTTTGTATCATACAGAAAGTGCTAACGGCCACCAGCCAGGGGAACCAGGTGAAGCTGACTGTACCAATAGCAGCTCAACGACACCGCAAAGAAGAAGAAGAACCCTTCATTTAAACAACCAATTCTGTAAAAAACACGTTGAATCTCAGCGTTACTAAAGCTCAATCCAAACTGCACAAACAGAGTTATTCTAAAGCTGGAAGTACGTCTTATACCCAGATTTAACCGTTTCAGATTCTTGTATGTTGACATCTAATTCAACCGACTGCTGATTCAGAGAAGAGGAGTTTTTGAAGTCAGCTGTAGGACAAACTCTGACTTCTTTTCATGGTCGAATGTGAGAGAAAATATCGGCATTGTGGGAGTCTGACACCAAATGAATCGGTCCGGATTTTCCCACTCGGGGGCCTCTTAGAAAGATGGCACTTCTTCTGCGTACCTACAGAAGAAGTGATGATGTCTGTTTATATCTGAAATCTCTGTATCCCGAGAGAGAGAAAACGTGGCTGATTTTGAGCTTTGAGTAACGACTGAGAGCGTGTTTTAGTTTGACCTTCAATGTTTTACGTCATTTTGACCGATGAAGTACACAAGGAGCACGTTTTAAAAAACAAAGAGTTGATGTTCTTCATACTTTTTTTTCCGATTTGCAGCGACTTCATGGAAGCAGGAATGATCTCCTGCAGCCTGTGAGTGACAGATCACAGATATGGTCAGGTCTGTTTTGTCAGACAGCCTTTAAACCATTTCATCTGAAGCTTTTTTTTTTGTTTTTTGTTAAACGCTGGTTCTCTGAACTGAGCGAATCAGCTGCCTCCAACAGCAGGGATGTGGCACGACATGCTACAGATTAAAAAAAAAAGATCCATGAGAAATCATTACAAAAGAAACGATCAGTGATTGAGAACTACGTCTGCACAAATGAACAAAGAAGAGAAAAAAGACAAATAACGTCTTGAAGATTTTAAATATTGTTAAGGTGTTTTTTTTCTACCGTACGTCTTCCTATCGATAAAAAGTCAGGGAGGGAGAGGGGGGGGGCTTCTCTAGGACGCCGGTTTCTTCAGATCCCTGATCTGTTTGATTAGGTAGGTCTTCTCGTCGTTGAACTGCTCGTCGTCCGTGCGATCCTTCTGGAAGCCGCTCAGGAAGTCGATTAGTTTGGTCTGGTTCTTGAGCAGGATGTCGACGATGGGCTGCGTCTTGTTGGGGTTCGCTACAAAAACCTGAGAACGGGGAAGGCGGGAGAGCAGATGTTTCTAATCATGACAGATACTAAACGAGAGGAGTGACCTACTGAGTCAAAGTTTATGTTGTACAAATATACAACCTCATAGATGCCCAATCAGTAAACACAGGACATAAACTACAATCTAGTGCTGAACAGCAACAGTGACATCTAGTGGTGAAACTGTATAACTGAAAATGACCTAACTGTGTGCGAGCAAACTCAAGTGATGTAGCAGCTTTTCCATCCCTAGAGCATTGCTGAATTCTTCGTTGACGTTTGTTTCTCTAATCCACCAAAATGTTCTGATAAAAATTGTCCACCTTCATATCCTCTCAGCCAGATGTGCCAAACCTTTTTACATCTGTTGGTACTGACTTCTTGATCCAACATTGTTTTTTATTTCTTCGCCGTACGTTTGGGTGTAGTGTGTTTTACCTTGAAGACGTGGAAGGCCTCAAATTGGATGTTTGGACTCTTGTCTCTGAGCAGATTCATCATCAGCTTCAGATTCTCCGGTTTGCTGATGTAGCGCGTCATCACCGTGAAGTTGTGTCGGTCCAACAACAGCTCGCCCAGAAGCTGCAGGAGAGATAACAAAAAATTTAAAAAAAGTTCAAACTGTGTGAGGGTGTGACAGCGCCCTCTGCTGGCCTGGAGACTAACTTTTGACACGTCTGAATCCGGTTCAAAGAAAAGCCCAGCATGGACTTAAATTTCTTATCCCCCCTGCACACATCTGCGTCCCACTAAAAAAAACAGCTTTGGGTCCCGACCCGCCTGTTGAGAATCATGGACTGTAGAGGATTCCAACCTTGAGTGACTGCCTCTTGGTGACGTAGTTCTCGGAGTGCAGAAGCTTCTCGTAGTCCGCAAACACCTGCAAGCACATAAAGAAAGAGCAGTCTGAGGAGGGACGTCAAAGCATGTCAATCATTTTTAAATGAATCCAAATGAAGCTGCTGTGAATGTAAACGGACAAGCCTCTCTAGTCCAATCAAAATTCAGTATTTCTGCTCCTGAATTACATCGACTCTATTGAGCTGACGGGCGTCTTCACAGCGACGACCTGACATCTGTCAACATTTAACCTCGGGGTGAAAAGGCAGGTTTGTGTGAGATGTTTCTTAAGCCTGGGACCTGTGGGTGGGGGGCCCTGCCGGTGAAAGAGACCCCCCCCCTCTGGATTCTGACCGCACAGACCGGATCTTTGTATGTAGACATGTTGTGACACTAACACGTCTTGATTTACTTTCCTGGAACTTGATTTGTTATCTGCCCTGTTTTCCTGCTTATTGAATCGTCTCTTTATGAGCTGTGTGTGAACGCAGCGTGTTCGATGACACACACCTTTTTTTAAGGGGGGGGGGGGGAGGAAGAGGGATTTGTGACTGGGCCATTGAGCTCTGCAGTGAGCGACACCTGATCTGGTTGTGTATCTTTGTGTGTTTGCTCTCTGGGGTTTCCTCCTGGTCAGCCCTGTTTACGTTCGGGACTCTAAACGGCTCTGATTGGCTGATGCTGCGTGATGTGTGAGGTCATCCATCATGTGTTGTCAGACTTTGTTGGGAAACGGAAGAATCACTCACAGCGTCGTAGTTCTGTTCGAGGTACTCGGCCACCAGCACTTTGTGTCTCGTCAGGAGATCCTGTGAATAAAAAACGAAGAACATTAGTGAACCACAACTTGGCAGCCGTGACCAAAACTCAAAACTCCCAGGTACCTTGAAGGTGGCGAAGGCGTCAGACGCGATGTCGAAGGTGGACATCTCCACGTAGCTGAAGAAACTGTTGAAGTGATCCGAGTGGAGGACGATCTTGGCGAGCGGCTCGTGGCGGATGCACTCCCTCAGCATGATCCCACAATTCAACGCTACCTGAGGGGTCTCGTACCTTCACACGAGAGAGAAATCAATCATCAGTGTGTGTGTGTGTGTGTGTGTGTGTGTGTGTGTGTGTGTGTGTGTGTGTGTGTGTGTGTGTGTGTGTGTGTGTGTGTGTGTGTGTGTGTGTGTGTGTGTGTGTGTGTGTGTGTGTGTGTGTGTGTGTGTGTGTCTCACCCTTTGAGCAGGATAAAGAGGACTTCTTGGTGGGAACAGAAATATTCAACAGTTGGACTCCTCGTGCCGATCTGCCTCCTCAGGATGTTGTTAAAGATCTGACACACGTCCTTCTTCCCCTGAACACACACACACACACACACACAATATTAAACAAGGTATTTTTTTTACATAAAAATACACTCATTTTTCCTTCCTTTCATGTCCTTTCTTGCAGTATCCTCAAATACTTCACATCCCTAAAATGTGTGATGTATGACTTAATTTCTCTAAAGAGTTGTGCGTTCAAAATGTCAGTAAAATGAACCCTCTAATCAAACTGTTTCAGATCCAGAAACCTACACCCTGTGACCCTGTGACCCTGTGACCCTGTGACCCTGGACTCCTCACCTCGAAGTCTATGACCTGCAGGTTTTCTACCAGTGAAATGAGCAGGCCGCTGTTGTAGAGCTCCTGAGCCAGCTGAGCCACCGTCTCAGTGTGAGGCTCCTTGTCGTTGCTGCCGTACAGGATCTCCTTCATGGACACCAAACACTTGGACACCTCCTCAGACGCCTGCAGGACACACGGGGGGGGGGGGGGGGGGAGAAGTCGAGGAACAATCAGGTAAATAAATAATATGCATCTAAAACCAAACAAACTGTATCCTGAACTGTGAGAGAGCGTGATGTGTCCTGACAGAGAAGTGTCAGGAGATGACCGAGGCCAGGCTTGTTCCTTGATCCCATTTCACAGAGTCCTGTCACCCCTGGGCCCCAGGACACACAGGTATGCACACAAACACACACAGAGGGACACAGTGTCCTGCTCTACCTTGTCTGTCTTCTTGTCCTGTTTGACCAGGATGGCCAGGTTCTCCTTCAGAGTCCTGACGATGTCCGCCGGATTCTTGTGGGATTTACCAAACAGCGGCATGATGGACACACACTCGCCTTGGGACCTGTAAACAACAACAACAACACACACAAACAAACACACAAATTAGCAGTTATGGTGGCACCATTTCAATAAGATCAGTAGTTTATAAACCCTGCATACTTGTTGTGTACCATGTGCTGCTTTTATTTCAAGAACGACATTAAGGTCGGGGAACATTTGTCATTTCTTGCTCTGGTATTTTTAAGGCTTCGATAAAGAACTGAAGGTTATTTAAGCGGCAGTGACGCCAACACTGCGTGAAACGTGATGGGTCAAAGGTCAGACAAACTCACCATCTTCAGCCTGTCATCGTTTCCTTTATTGTAATTAAGATTTACTGATAACTCATAATATCCTCAGTCGCTGTCCTGTTTTATACAAGACGTCTAAATGCAAGATAAATCAAGACTCAGACCACAATGTTTTTCAACTCAACATGCATTAAACACACACACACACACACACACACACACGTCTGATAGTGATCCTGCCGTGTGACATCACCTGGCAGCGCTGCTCCAAGAACACTCTCTGTGGAAAGTTCGGGGTCAAAACAGGGATTTAAAGCATGACTGATTTTCTGCCTCTGACTCAAAACAAAAACTGACTTTTTAAGTGACTCAGACTCCAGTAACAGCCTCACCTGTCTCTTATACAACAGACATCATGCAGGTACTTAACCGTTTGTTGTATAACTAATCAATGTGTGCAGGATATGTGGTCAGAGGAGAGGGAGTGTTTGTCTATCGGGTTTTAAATGCTGTTTCACACGTTTTGACATCCAGAAAATAACACTGTGGTGCTTATGAAATGTTCACTTTATGACCTCTAACATCCTGCTCGTTTCAGAAGGAGATTCTTACTTCTCAAACCAGACTTTAAGCACGGATTGAACAGAAGACGCGGTCATGTTAGAGCCATACGTTTCACAACCTGCAGGAGCCTCAAACACCGTCTTCATCACATCAGTGCAGACCGTATAAAATAAATCCAATATGTATTTGCAGGACACGCGTGATGAGGAGGATTTGTTCCAGTCCAGGACCCGGAGTGTGGTGGAGACTTTAAAAGGATCCAGGAGGAAGTGGAGGCATTCACAATCCAGGCCAGGTCATGAACGGGGAAGAGAACTTGTGACTGCTAATCCTCATCTGGGAATGTTAATGGGCATTACACTCCAACCTTCATTCCTCTCCTCCACCCGACTCGGCGATCATTACTCCGTTCAAACACTCCACCTTCGCCTACTTCTTCCAGCCTGCACAAAGAGATAAATACTGCACACACACGCTGAGTAGCTCCATAAAAGCTTGAATATTAGGGTTATAGACTTCTTATCATCACAGAGGAGACAGCAGAACAGTGATTCTGCAGAGGGATGTCTGCTTATTACACTCTGAGGTGAAAATGTAAGAAGGAGATTACTTTTCTTTCATTTTATGCAGATGAACCCGCCGCTAATCGTCCTCTTTCTCTGCCCTTCTGCATGTTTTTTTGCACAGAATGATTCCGATATGACACTTTGCATTAAATCAAACTACCAAGCTTAGGGCCTGTACTTCCTTGATTTCTCTATTGTTACAAACAGGACATCACACTGGCTGGGTTTAGAGGTCGTTTCCTGCAGAAGCGACCATGACACAGCTCCACGACAAATCTCTGTAAGCATGACGACAGACGCATGAAAAGGTGCAATCATCCAGTTTTACAGTCAGGGCTACTTCTCCATCTCTCGAACATCTGAACAACTCTTTGATTGCCTCTAAATCTGTATAAACCAGCCAACAGAATCCCTGTCAATCAACGCCACCGATCACACAGATTAGCAGAGATTAAGGGGAAACAACAGTCACTTAATATGTTCCCTTGAACTTGCAGATTTAGTGCCCTTCAAGCAACAAACAACAAAACAACAGAGAATTAAGATCTGTGGCAATAAAAGAGCTCAATGTGAGGAGTGGAGCGCTGCATATTTCCCACGATGGTACTCAGACAAAGTAGTAAAGTCAAAGCTGTACAGCAGATTTATTACAGCCATTTTCCTCCATTATAAAAATCAAACAATGTGACATAAAACCAAACGTGCTGACCGGATATGATCAACTGGAGACTTCTTGAAGGGTTCACAGAGGACAACAGATGTAGTATTTCATATTCTGTGGGACTTAAGCTGCATTATAATCAAACTTTTCATTTCATTTTGACTTCTAACAGAGTTTTAAAATGCCCTCAAAACAAACAAACAGCTCGAATAAGAATCAGGAGGTTTTCACCTGACTGAGACAAAATCTCAGCTCGTTCTGCTGAAACACTGAGAGCCTTTTAGTTCAGTCAATAACAGCTGATTAAACGGTTTTAATATTCCAAAGCCATGACGTGAAAAGATTATTTAATCATCTTCAGAACGAGTTTTGAATGACTTAATGTGATGTTTTTCATGACTCAGAGACGAAGTGCATCAAAACGTAGGAAAAGTGGGAAAGGAGCCACAGGCTGGACTTGAACCCGGGCTGTCCACTTGGAGGACAATAGCCTCCGTCCATGGGGAGCGTTCTGCTTTGTAATCCATCTCATTCTAAACTGATGTGTCCGATAAAGTCTCATATCCGTCCTCTGTGGTCGGGCTGGAGCTGAATACTTCTGTTTATTAAAGATTACTTAATAGTTCCTTTTTTAATCACCTCAGAATTCCTCCTGAGGTGTTGGAAACCGTTAAGCTCCTGGTGACTGAGAAGCCTTCTTTTTCAACTTGTAGTCTACTTAAGACTGAGTAAATGTTATGTAATGGAATTAATGCGGCGCCCGGTGGGATCGAACACACACACAGAGAGCTGCTCCGTTTAAGAGAGAGCAAGAGAGAGAGAGAGAGAGAGCCGAGTGAAATAAAGAACGATACGCAGGATGAAGATAAAGGACGCTCTGACGCTTCATTCATTCTTTGATTATCATCACTAATCTTACCATGAAGTTAATGTGTGTTAAATCAGCTGTTTGGACTTCTACTCCTGCTGCCGTCGTCTCAATACCTTTTGATCAACGCTTACAGACGGTGACACTCCTAGTTTGATCTTTACAGAACCCGGTCGGTGACATAACCGCAGCACATACATGTCATGTATGTGTGTGTATGCATGTCAGAGTGATGACATATTTCAGCTGTAAGCAGATTATCTGTAAGCGTGACCTTTACTGTGACAGGTCGGCTTAATGTAACAGCAGACATCTCAAAGAGCATACAGAAACACGCATCGCCATAACGCCACTGAGGTGGCGGCTGCGGCTCAGTGGTAGAGCTGGTCGTCTCTCAACTGAAAGGTCGGGGGTTCGATCCCCAGCTCCTGCAGCTACATGTCCGATGTGTCCTCGGGCGTGACACTTGACTCAAAGATGCTCCCTCTGCTTGGTCGGTGTATGAATGGATGAGTTAATACCATCAGGGTGTGAACGTGTCGGTGTCAAAGATCTTTGAGTAGTTAGAAGACTAAACAAGCTCTACTGAACACTTAGTTAGGATTTCAGAAATATTTCAGGTCGACCAATCCTGAACTCCACATTCCTCTGACTGCTTTTTTTAAACCAACAGGCGGACGTTTACTCTCCGACATTCTTCCTTTGTTTATATAATGAATCAGTCTGTATTCAGAAGGTTAATCACTAACTTAACATCTTATCATGACTTGATTTTGATTTGTTGTTCCTGTTCATGTCTGAGGAGCCAACACAGTGACTTCATCAAATAGCACAGATGCCTTTTGCAGCCTCACATCACCGTAAAAGTTGAGGGTTTCTTTGATGACTAAAATCATTTCAGTGTAGCACGATAGCGATCCGTCACACCTACGTGTCAAGGGACTGAATACAACTCGGGCATTTTCATGGCTCGCACTGAGAACAGGTTTCACATCAGCCTGTGGAGAGACTGGGGGGGGAAACTGGTTTCACAGAGCGCACACTTCAAACTCGACACAGAGCTTAAAAATGCTCTCTGAACGGAAGTGATCAATTCTGCTGCAGACAACTTTATTCCTCGGGGTATTCAGGGTAACGATAACGTTTGTTTCTAAAAGAACGCTCGCTAATCCTTTTCATTAAGTCCTGAAGGGTTTAAAGAATGTGAAGAAGGAGTCAGGAGAGAGAGAGAGAGGTGTCTGCCTCTAATTAAACATTACTTCTTCTGACTGACTGGAATGCAGAGGCAGCCATTCATGATGCACTGTAACAAATGCGGCTGGAATTTAAAGTCTTCTAGGAGATCAGGGCGGAGATTTAACCCTCATAAACTCACTCAGACACCCGGCAGAGGTGACTGTTTGTGATTAATTCGATCTGGTATTTCTAGAAGAGCACGTCTGAGAGAAATAGATATAACAAAAACATCTCGACTGGGTTTCTTTATTACTGGAAAGCAGTGTTGGGTTCGGGATAGGCTAGAAGTTAGAACTTTTTCAGCACTTAGATTATAATCCACCGACTTTTTCAGAGCCTTAGGGTTACCACGGTAACAGAATTTAAACTTTGATATGATTCTAGTAAAAATGGAATGAAACAGGATCCTGTTTTGATACAACAGCAACAAAAACAGACGTCAAATTCTCACAATATTGGGTGTTGTCGCCAATTTGATGTGTGTCATAGAGTGTGTGTGGTGAGTCAGGTAAACATTGCTTCTGCAGCGCTGTTATATCACCTGTGCACCTGGGCATAGGCGATAATCACAGCCACAGGCATCGAGAGAAGAGTCGCAGGTGAATTACCAGAGGGGAATCAGGGGAAGCCACACAGTGTTTTCAACTCTCTAAAACAACTCTAAGACAACTCAGGCACAATATTATTCTAAATGAAAGAATGCACAACTTTGGGATCAGTTAAAAGGTGAATAAACCTGTGATCTTATTCACTCGCTTGTTCCTGCAGGTGACAGAACATGAAGGTCCTTTAGCAGCAGCCTCTCGCACACTCACAGATCTAATCTGGTAAATATGCTTTGAGATAAGAGTGCCCATGTTAGTGCTGGATCATAAAGGGTTAATATCTTGAACCAGTGACAGACAGGCCCGTCCTGTCAGGATATGAGACTCTACTGTATCTGATTCTGGTCTGTCTGTACGTAAAGGTACAGAGGCCGCCAGAGAAGCAGGATGTTTAGTGTTTTCACTCCAAAATAAAACACCAGAGCAGCTCAGCAACATATTTAACCCTGATAGACGAACTTATTCAAACTCTTCAGTTTATCATGAATGAATAATGAAACATTAAATTATCCAGATTAGGGGCGATGCTTTAAACTGCTGTCGGTATTTTTTTTCAGTTAAAGGATTGGCAGATTGATTTATTGATCATTTTTGACCAATAAAATAGACGTATAAAATATCCACAAAGTTACAATTAACGACATGAGACACGAGAAGGGGACATGAATCGTCCTCTTGAATTATGATAAAGACAAACTGACTTGAAAGTATTTGTTTTATCAATTTTAAATTATGATAAAATCAACAAATCCATCAACAAGTATCACTTTTTAAGATTGAATAACACTAGTAATTGTTCAAAATCAGGATAAAGAGTAGAGATGGGACAGATCTGATTTAATATCGGTATCGGGTCAGATCGTTATTTACATATCGGATATCGGACTGACGGTGCTCCATGTCACCGTTTAAGAAAAACTTGGGCAACTTAAACATACTCAGCTCGATGAAGTGCCCCCAAATATTTATTTTGAAAATGTTAAATTCCAGTTGTTGCTGCTTCTTGTTTCTATGTGAAGCCAGCAGCAAGTTCAAATTAATTTCTTTGGGATAATTTTTCTGCATTTTAATGAAGTACTATTTTATTTAGTATAATTGCAACACTGGTAATCTGTTATAGAAACACTGGCTACAGCTACTCTGCAAAACACTAAGGAACCAGTTTGTAATACTCAATCAATTTATGTATTGATGTATCTGTTTATTATTCATGTATTTGATTCTTTATGGTCAAAAGGTGTGACTTTATTATCTAAGAAAACTTGGGTAAGTGTCAGTCATTTTAAAAATGTGATTTTGAGTTAATACAGATGATAATACAGCCCAAACAATAAATACTCAAACCAACAAAATAATCGTTGGGATTCAGATTTAAAAATACTTTTTCACTTTTTTTTTAAAATAATAATTCTTTATTTATCTATCATACTATGCACTGGCAGAGCTAGTATTTTGTACTGTTATCTATGAGTAACAGCTACTTATGCACATGGACCATCCATACCACTTTTTTATCCTGGCTATGGCTCGTGTTTTTTGTATGGGTGGGATATGTATGTATATATGTGTTGTGTTGTGTGTTTGTATATATGTGTTGTGTTGTGTGTTTGTATATATGTGTTGTGTGTTTGTATATATGTGTTGTGTATATGTATATATGTGTTGTGTGTATGTATATATGTGTTGTGTATATGTATATATGTGTTGTATGTATGTATATATGTGTTGTGTTGTGTGTATGTATATATGTGTTGTGTTGTGTGTATGTATATATGTGTTGTGTATATGTATATATGTGTTGTGTTGTGTATATGTATATATGTGTTGTGTATATGTATATATGTGTTGTGTTGTGTATATGTATATATGTGTTGTGTATATGTATATATGTGTTGTGTATATGTATATATGTGTTGTGTTGTGTATATGTATATATGTGTTGTGTATATGTATATATGTGTTGTGTGTATGTATATATGTGTTGTGTTGTGTATATGTATATATGTGTTGTGTATATGTATATATGTGTTGTGTGTTTGTATATATGTGTTGTGTGTATGTATATATGTGTTGTGTTGTGTGTATGTATATATGTGTTGTGTGTATGTATATATGTGTTGTGTATATGTATATATGTGTTGTGTTGTGTGTATGTATATATGTGTTGTGTGTATGTATATATGTGTTGTGTTGTGTGTATGTATATATGTGTTGTGTATATGTATATATGTGTTGTGTGTATGTATATATGTGTTGTGTTGTGTGTATGTATATATGTGTTGTGTGTATGTATATATGTGTTGTGTGTATGTATATATGTGTTGTGTGTATGTATATATGTGTTGTGTATATGTATATATGTGTTGTGTTGTGTGTATGTATATATGTGTTGTGTTGTGTGTATGTATATATGTGTTGTGTATATGTATATATGTGTTGTGTATATGTATATATGTGTTGTGTTGTGTGTATGTATATATGTGTTGTGTTGTGTGTATGTATATATGTGTTGTGTATATGTATATATGTGTTGTGTGTATGTATATATGTGTTGTGTTGTGTGTATGTATATATGTGTTGTGTATATGTATATATGTGTTGTGTTGTGTGTATGTATATATGTGTTGTGTTGTGTGTATGTATATATGTGTTGTGTATATGTTGTGTGTTTGTATGTATGTGTTGTGTTGTGTGTATGTATATATGTGTTGTGTGTATGTATATGTTGTGTTTGTATGTATATGTTGTGTGTTTGTATATATGTGTTGTGTGTATGTATATATGTGTTGTGTGTATGTATATATGTGTTGTGTATATGTATATATGTGTTGTGTTGTGTGTATGTATATATGTGTTGTGTTGTGTGTATGTATATATGTGTTGTGTGTATGTATATATGTGTTGTGTATATGTTGTGTGTTTGTATGTATGTGTTGTGTTGTGTGTATGTATATATGTGTTGTGTATATGTATATATGTGTTGTGTGTATGTATATATGTGTTGTGTGTATGTATATATGTGTTGTGTATATGTATGTATGTGTTGTGTGTATATATATATGTGTTGTGTATATGTATATATGTGTTGTGTATATGTATATATGTGTTGTGTTGTGTGTATGTATATATGTGTTGTGTGTATGTATATATGTGTTGTGTTGTGTGTATGTATATATGTGTTGTGTATATGTTGTGTGTTTGTATGTATGTGTTGTGTTGTGTGTATGTATATATGTGTTGTGTATATGTATATATGTGTTGTGTGTATGTATATATGTGTTGTGTGTATGTATATATGTGTTGTGTATATGTATGTATGTGTTGTGTGTATATATATATGTGTTGTGTATATGTATATATGTGTTGTGTATATGTATATATGTGTTGTGTTGTGTGTATGTATATATGTGTTGTGTATATGTATATATGTGTTGTGTATATGTATATATGTGTTGTGTGTATGTATATATGTGTTGTGTTGTGTGTATGTATATATGTGTTGTGTATATGTATATATGTGTTGTGTGTATGTATATATGTGTTGTGTGTATGTATATATGTGTTGTGTGTATGTATATATGTGTTGTGTGTATGTATATATGTGTTGTGTATATGTATATATGTGTTGTGTGTATGTATGTATATATGTGTTGTGTTGTGTGTATGTATATATGTGTTGTGTATATGTTGTGTGTTTGTATGTATGTGTTGTGTTGTGTGTATGTATATATGTGTTGTGTATATGTATATATGTGTTGTGTGTATGTATATATGTGTTGTGTGTATGTATATATGTGTTGTGTATATGTATATATGTGTTGTGTGTATATATATATGTGTTGTGTATATGTATATATGTGTTGTGTATATGTATGTATGTGTTGTGTGTATATATATATGTGTTGTGTATATGTATATATGTGTTGTGTGTATATATATGTGTTGTGTATATGTATATATGTGTTGTGTATATGTATATATGTGTTGTGTATATGTATATATGTGTTGTGTGTATATATATATGTGTTGTGTATATGTATATATGTGTTGTGTATATGTATATATGTGTTGTGTATGTATATATGTGTTGTGTATATGTATATATGTGTTGTGTGTATATATATATGTGTTGTGTATATGTATATATGTGTTGTGTATATGTATATATGTGTTGTGTATATGTATGTATGTGTTGTGTGTATATATATATGTGTTGTGTATATGTATATATGTGTTGTGTATATGTATATATGTGTTGTGTTGTGTGTATGTATATATGTGTTGTGTGTATGTATATATGTGTTGTGTTGTGTGTATGTATATATGTGTTGTGTGTATGTATATATGTGTTGTGTGTATGTATATATGTGTTGTGTTGTGTGTATGTATATATGTGTTGTGTATATGTATATATGTGTTGTGTGTATGTATATATGTGTTGTGTGTATGTATATATGTGTTGTGTGTATGTATATATGTGTTGTGTGTATGTATATATGTGTTGTGTATATGTATATATGTGTTGTGTTGTGTGTATGTATATATGTGTTGTGTTGTGTGTATGTATATATGTGTTGTGTATATGTATATATGTGTTGTGTTGTGTGTATGTATATATGTGTTGTGTTGTGTGTATGTATATATGTGTTGTGTATATGTATATATGTGTTGTGTTGTGTGTATGTATATATGTGTTGTGTTGTGTGTATGTATATATGTGTTGTGTTGTGTGTATGTATATATGTGTTGTGTTGTGTGTATGTATATATGTGTTGTGTATATGTATATATGTGTTGTGTTGTGTGTATGTATATATGTGTTGTGTTGTGTGTATGTATATATGTGTTGTGTATATGTATATATGTGTTGTGTTGTGTGTATGTATATATGTGTTGTGTTGTGTGTATGTATATATGTGTTGTGTTGTGTGTATGTATATATGTGTTGTGTGTATGTATATGTTGTGTTGTGTTTGTATATATGTGTTGTGTGTATGTATATATGTGTTGTGTGTATGTATATATGTGTTGTGTGTATGTATATGTTGTGTGTTTGTATATATGTGTTGTGTGTATGTATATATGTGTTGTGTATATGTATATGTGTTGTGTTGTGTGTATGTATATATGTGTTGTGTTGTGTGTATGTATATGTTGTGTGTTTGTATGTATATATGTGTTGTGTGTATGTATATATGTGTTGTGTTGTGTTGTGTGTATGTATATATGTGTTGTGTTGTGTTGTGTGTATGTATATGTTGTGTGTTTGTATGTATATATGTGTTGTGTGTATGTATATATGTGTTGTGTTGTGTGTATGTATATATGTGTTGTGTTGTGTGTATGTATATATGTGTTGTGTATATGTTGTGTTGTGTGTATGTATATATGTGTTGTGTGTATGTATATATATATGTGTTGTGTATATGTATATATGTGTTGTGTGTATGTATATATGTGTTGTGTGTATGTATATGTTGTGTTGTGTGTTTGTATGTATGTGTTGTGTTGTGTGTATGTATATATGTGTTGTGTTGTGTGTATGTATATATGTGTTGTGTTGTGTGTATGTATATATGTGTTGTGTGTATGTATATATGTGTTGTGTTGTGTGTATGTATATATGTGTTGTGTGTATGTATATATGTGTTGTGTTGTGTGTATGTATATATGTGTTGTGTGTATGTATATGTTGTGTGTTTGTATGTATGTGTTGTGTTGTGTATATGTATATATGTGTTGTGTGTTTGTATGTATGTGTTGTGTTGTGTGTATGTATATATGTGTTGTGTGTATGTATATATGTGTTGTGTGTTTGTATATGTCGTGTTGTGTGTATGTATATATGTGTTGTGTGTATGTATATGTGTTGTGTGTATGTATATGTTGTGTTGTGTGTATGTATATATGTGTTGTGTGTATGTATATGTTGTGTTGTGTTGTGTGTATGTATATGTTGTGTTGTGTGTATGTATATATGTGTTGTGTTGTGTTGTGTGTATGTATGCTGGCTGCTGGAACACCTAAATTTCCCTGCTGGAATGAATCTTATCTTATCTTATCTTATTTTGAAATACGTGCCCGGAAGCTGGGCTTTTCCTAACCGGTGAGCTTGACGCTTATCGTCTAAAGTAACATAGCAAACAGGAAAAATAACTAAAACAAAAACCACAAGCTGTATTAATATTGCTAAACTGTAAAGATAACATGGTATTTTTAGATGAATAAGAACTCATGACGTAGACGATATTAAAATAGCAGGTAAGGCCTCATAAACAGTCCCAGACAATGTGATTTAAAAAGGCTACACCCCTTCTCTCGCCTGCAGGATAAACTCCCTTTTTGTTTGACAGATTTTAATCACAGCAGCCTGAAACAACTCATTTCTACATATGAGCCCCGAGTTAAGTTAGAAACACTGTCAAGGGCAGTGTTTATTCCCCGTTAGGATAACTACTAGCTCATGCTGTCCGACAGTGTGTGATAGAAACCTTCAGTGAGGAGATGTTCAGGGGTCTTTAAAGGTCTTCAACGCTCCCGTCCCGGTTCACAGTGCAGCCGAGCCTCCCGAATCAGCTTCTGTTGTCACGCCAGGGTTGTTACTAAGCAGGAAAGTTGGTTAAAAATGTCTGTGATACCAATTAAAAGCAGAGGAATCTGTGAAGAAGGCAGAGCTGAAATCCATCTGGTCGCTTTCCAGTTTTGATGTCAAGTTGGCAAGAAAACGCTGTGTAAGCACTTCCGGTGTGACGTTCCACTTTTTTTTGTTCGTAAAAAAAAAAGTCTAATTCAAACTCACTTTTGAACTACAAAATGAAACGCCACTCTGACTCATTATGTCAAACAATAATACTGCCTATTCCGACATTATTAAAATGTCATACACTAAAAAATGTTTTACGAAGCAAACCGCGTCACTTCCGCTAGCCGTCCGTCTCCTTCTTGGTAGCTTTACACATCTGTATCTTTCCAGCAACGTCTGGGTCTCGTTCACCTTTTGTCATAACTCCTCACTTCACCCTCCTTTCCTCGTGTGTTACTATATTATGTACCGTTAAAAACCAACACAATTACATGAAATGTATCTTATTTGAATCTTAAATATGTTACATTATACACTTCTACTTATCTATAACAGTAGGAGGAAATAGGTAAGGATAAAAGAGATTGAAGGTTGAATAGTGAACGATTTGGAACGAGCAACACGTCAAATTATGACGGTCCAAATTGGGCAAAGCTTATTGGACTTCGGAAACCACGTGGTTATTGTTACACTTCCGCGTATATATGAATAATCCAAAAATATTGACGCTTTACCGATATATCTTTAATCTTTAATTATTATATTATTAATTTATATTATATTAAATATTCTATATAATATATTATATAATATATTAATATTTTATATTATTAATATTTTATAGTATATTATATATATTAATTTAATTATTATTATTAATTATCTTTAATTTTTCATCCAAATTATGAAACAAATAAACTATAGATGGTTTTAGAATTTAAAAAATAAGCTACTTAATGATGAAGTTATAATCAAAAAGTAAATGCAATAAAATAATTTTATTTCCCACAAAAAAAGACTAAAACGTATAGAGGAAACTGTCTCAGACTTTATTAAAGCTGCATTTTATTTTACATACAATTCAGAATTACATATGTACAAATATACACTGATATGTCTCATTATAATATATTTATATCAACACCATACTCAGTAGATACAATAGGAAAATAAAGACAGTGGTTGCTGCAATGTGCTGCATAAAAAGAAACTAAAAAATATAGTAACCCTTCTCATTTCTCCGGCCTTTCAAGTCGAAAATACAAATAATTCAACATTATGTGATCATGACAAAACACTGACAAGTTTAGTGCCCGTGTCAGCTTTTACAAGAGGGCAAAAAAAAAAAAACTCTCACACATTACAACAGTGCCTGGTAAAAAATACTTATCTCATTCAGGGGCGATAACGTGAGAGTTTTAAATGATATCTTTGAAGAACATGCGGATGTACAGAGAGACAAGAAGACTCACAAAAACCCCATAAACCTCTTCACAATATACATGCGCTGGAGGAAAACAATGTGAGGTATAAGATCTGTACAAGGATAACACACATTTCTCATTCTTACAGATTTTACGACACATAATACCAGCCACAGTTTGACACCAAGAGGCCCGTTAAGTAGTTTCTTATTTTTTCTACAACGCTCTCCTTCCACAGGGACACCCACATTCGATTAAAATCCTGGTTTTACATCAGCAAAGAGGCCGAAACCACAGCTCAACTTAGTTTGTAAATCCAGCGGACGAATACAATCTGAACCAAGGAATGCACAGGTGGGGCTGAGTTCATAACAGAGTCAAACATTCAACATTTAAGACGGAAAAAGGAGGAGATTGTTTTACAGCGGCCTTCTGGATTCAGTAGAAATTTTGTGGTATAAAAAACATGTTTACTGTGGAAAAAACATGTAATAAAAAGGTGTCATTCAGTGATCAGAACAGCACAAGTTTTGTGTATAAAGAAGAGCGTCACAGCAGCTGGTTGTGTTATCAAACTATATAAACATCCTCATTTTTACAACACAGCTATCGAGCTTCCTCACCAACCCTTCGATGTGTAACTCACACCAATAAGTCAGACTTTTGTCTTTTCTTTTTTTTTGTCACCTTCCACCGTGAAGATTACTCAGCTACATTGAGGTGTCAAGTAAGCAAATATTGCTCTCAGGCTGGTGGTGCACTGCAAACATGTCCTGGAGGTCTGACAGGGCCCGGTTAGCTCAGAGAGAGAGAGAGAGGTGGAGATACTGTCACATGCCTGAGCGGGGCTGGGAGCGCAGGGAGGGGACAAAGACGGCCTTTGTTGCTGCAGTGCAGAGCAAAGATAGGTGAGGGGAGAGGCCGTCGCATAAAACTTGATCACGATGAAGAGGTTTGGATGTGCATTTGTCTTCATCAATAAACTTGACCTTTTTAGAAAATAAATCCAGCATGCACATTCATGAGAATGAACTTTTAGCTTCAGTGTAACTTCTAAGAGATAAGAGCCTGACTCATGTGGATACAGAGGGCATCGATTAACACATTTAAAATGAAGTGGAATATCTTCCCAGTTGGACTGTGCAGCAATATGACAATGCAAAAGGTGCTGCAGAATTAAACACCACACTGCACGAGCTGCAGAAAGTGCTGCCATGATTGTATAAAATCGAGCGAGGATGCACTGATGATGATGCCTATATTCCTGTGATGGGCTACAACATAAATATCACTCAGGCTCTAATCCTCCACCTTTGTTTGTTTTTTTATTGTGTAAGCACAGCAGCAGTTCTTACCTACTTTAAGGCTCTAAAATTTGTGTATTTGCTGCTTTTTTTCTCTGTCTGATGTGAAAATAAACTAAGTGTGTTTTACTTTAATACAGTTGGAAAAGATATGCAGTTAGAGGCCGACAGATGAGGGATTTGTTGTTTACATTTTTCCTATGTTTGTATTGTTTGGTCATCAGTCCTTGCTCTGTTAAAAGCTTTATTTTATCTGCACCTAAAGTACATTTTCCTTCTGATTTATGGTGGCTGGTTGAGCTGTATCGTAAAACAAAAATATTGGTCGGGCTCTTCAGGGACATAATCTTGTTGTTACTTCGGCAGCACACACACACACACACACACACACACACACACACACACACACACACACACACACACACACACACACACACACACACACACACACACACACACACACACACACACAAAGACATTTCAGGTGACACACGCAGGCATGCAGTCACACCTGCCTGCCCACACGACTTCTAGGGCTTCCTGAGAGGTGACTCCAGAGCAAATCAGAGACGAGTTGCTAAATCACTAAGCGAAACAAAAGGAGGTTTAGAAGTTGTTCCAAGCTGCCGTTCTCGTGGAGTGCGTGTTCAGTTAACACCAGTACACCAAGCTGAAGGGAGGGGCTAATTAACTATCATGAATGGGACGAACACTGACGCATTAAATCCACTGACACCACTCTTAAGTATTTTTCTTTTTGCAGCCAGCTGCCACTTTTCACAGTGTGAAGAGCCAATAAGAGGATGTTTCACACATCAACCTGCTGCTTTGCCGAGATGTTGTCCACTTGTAAGGTTCAGGAAGGTTGAGGTTTGAACAGTTTTTTAAGCTGCTGACAGCTCGCGTTTTTTTAATGCAGATACTCTTTCAATCTGTCTGATTTGATGCTACATGATCCGAGGGGTTATTGAAGCTTCTCTGTGGCGTTTACAGACGTAAGTGAGGAGGGCCTGACAGGAGGAAACACGGCGGGTGACTTAAACGTGCTCGTTGAGGAACTAGTATTCATTGGTATTTAAAGAATATGAATTTTCTGTCACTGGAATGAACAGCAAAAATACCTAACATACATTTACAGAGTGTTATTTTTAAACCTGTTGTTTTACATATGTTGGGATCTAAAATTAAGATCCCAAAATATGTGAAGTACAGGAAATGTTTTGAACGAGAAGAGAGAGTAACGCTGCAGATTCAGTCTAAACTAAAACACTGGGAACATTCAGATACGAGGGCAGCTTTGGTTTTTCTGCTTGACTCTGACAAACTGTAAGGTGGATGTGATGATCCCCGTCCTCCTCCTCCTGTCAGGGTCAGCTCTCTGGGTTTGTAAATCCACGGGGGGAAAATGTTTGTTTTTTCAGTCGAGGGAGGGATGGAGGCGTCAGGGTTTGATGTCGGAGTAGCTGGTGTAAGTCTCACTGCAGCTGGAAGAAGTGCTGATGTTACCGGAGACGCTGCCATCTGCAGGACAAACACACAAACAACAACCGTCACACTCTGTTGCACTTTCCTGCAAAAGGAAAAGACTTGCCCAAATGTAACCCTCCCTAAAATCAAACACCTCTTATTGGATTCATCCCAGAAATGTACGAAATCTTCAGCACAAACTTGAGATCTTTATTCGGCCCTTTATCTCTGAATGTGTCTGTTTGAAGTTTCACAGGAAAATATAATCCACACAAGTTTATAAATGTACACACCCTTTCTGCTTTGATTTAATTCCAGCTTGATTTGATGACCCTTTGGGAAAAGTTTCTTCAAGTAAGATTTCTAAAAAATGGCCAAAAAATGAGACTAATAATTCATTAAGTTTCTGCCTACCAAAATGTCATAATTCAACGACAACGGGAGAGGAGTGGGCTTAAACTATTTCATGTCTGACACTCATTAAAGATCAGACATATCACCTCTGCTCAATGTCTTTTTGGGGCTTGTTGGGACGCTTTAAAGTCCAGAAAAACACTTAAAATAACGATGATAATCTTTAGAACATCAACAGGGTCCTTGCAGTTATCAACATCAGTTTCTGTACCAAATTTGAAACCCAAACTTTGAGCGCCTTCCAGTTTTACTCCGAGGATGAGAGGATCTGTACGTTTTGAAAATTCAGTCGAAATATTCCTCAAGCTCTGAACTTGTTGTCAGTGACTCCAGGGGGAAGAGGAAGATGTGCAGATACCTGAGCTGCTGAGCGACTGCGACGACTTGGACTCTGAGATGAGGCTGAGGAGGTTTGCTGCTGCCACCCAGCCCTCCTTACTGGTGCGGAGGTTCTTCACAAACCTGCACAGAAATGAAAACACTGTGATTTGCTAAATGTATACTTCTACTTGTTTTTTGCAAATTAGAAAATGTTAAGAACATTTTTTTTTCTGCATAAGCTTTGAAGATGTTTACCACTGTCCCTCCTCTCCTTCTCTGATTAGCTGCACCATGTCTCCACTCTTGACGGACAGCTCCTGAGGTCCCGCCTTCTCACAGTCCGCCACCACCGTGTACTTCCCCGGAGCCTGAACAGTCGAAGATCACCGAGGAGGAGGAGGAGGAGGAGGAGGAGGAGGAGGAGGAGGAGGAGGTGAGTAAGTAAGAGGTTTAAAGAGTCAGGAACATTTAACATAAAGTGAAATGAAGCGGCGAGAGAGACTCACCAGTTTCTTCCCCACGTCGTCCTCGGGCTCGGACGTGATGGGGTCCTCACTGCTCGAGTACCCATCGTTCTCCTCTGAGGCGTCCACAGAGAGAGACGCCTTGTTCCAGCCTGCATGAGGACAAGAGAGCAAAATGAAACAATAAGAAGCAGAAAAAAACGGAAAATGCGTTACTCCCTCTCCATGTGGCATTAAAGCGCTTCCTTTTAAAGAACGAAGAAAATCAGAAAAATGTCAAATTGATCGACTAAACTAGTTAAAAATGTTTGACTCTGCTGCTCAGAGTGAGACAGGATGTTTATTATCAGTATCAAAAGGACGGAAACACAGAGTCGTAACATGTTTGTGAATGTTTGGAAGCTGAATGCCACTTGAAAAGGGAGTCGCAGTAACACACAGAAACCTCAAGGGGGCGCACAAACACACACGATTTGTTCCTGACAAAACAATGTTTGAAGTGAATCGAACGACCGTTTAGAAGAAGTGGACGTGGCGTCTGCGTTTGAAAGGTGAAGCAAATGAAGAAGTGCCTTTAACGTGCATTCTTTCTAATGGCCAGCAGGGGGCAATATTGCTTTATTTTCTGTTTTTAATCACCAAAAGTTGCAGGAAAAAAGGTTGGCAATGTTTTTGTTCAGTTTATGCAGAGTGCAGGAGTTTCCCTGCAATTTTGATGGATTCACTCCTCCTCAACGTGCCTGTCTTATGAATTAGTTGTGGGGGTTTTAAAAAAATATACAAATCTTTGACAACCTTTGACTGTCTGGAGGCAGGCTGGACTTTTTTAACCTCAGTAAAAGACAGACTTTGGAGCTTTCTGTTCTCATTGAAATTCTTGTTTCTGCTCAGTAAATTGGATTATTTTCTCTGCAGCTTGTCGTCCAAATATGTTCAATTCTCTCTCCACCAAGACCAGGGTGGAAATGGTCAATATGCAAAATTTGGGGCTTTAAATAGTGGCCTCCAAACCAAAGCACGGTGTTGCAGTAGCTACCATCCACTTCCTGTATACAGTCCATGATTTACACACAAAAGTGGAACCAGACTCCTCCAAAAATCCCAGAGAAAATCAACGCAGACAGCACACAGATCCCCGAAAAACAACCATCCAAGAGTTGTGAATCATCTCGATGTACTCGAGGCCGATACGACGGCCAGTCAGGAAAACAAGTTTCTCTACTCGCTCTTATTATTCCCAACGCCACACAATCAGAATCACCCAACGTAGAAGAAAAGGGAATGACTGATTTGAGCTCATGCCCTCTAAACTTTACCTCGAGGATAAATCACTCATGAGCACCACAAACCACAGCAAACATCTATCAGTGGCTCGTCGTCAGAGCGGCTGTGTACCTCGCCGCTTGCTCTGTAACAGACTAGAGGTACTCATCCATTTCACTTTGCTCAGGCTGACATGAGGAGCCGACTCTGCATGGAGACAAACAGCCGGGCCGATCAGTCAGACGGGTGTTAGCCGGGTTAGCTTATCGCTCGTTTAAAGGACGTTTTCAGAGAACATGTGAGATGATTTTGTCCTTTATGTGGATCAGAAGATAAAAAAGTTCATATTCAGACAACATCAAAAGTGTTCCCCATGAAGGCACACAGGTTGTGCTTCAGACAAATAACACATCTGTTTCCAGGCTTTATGCTAAGCTAATCACTGCAAGAAATCAGGGGAGCCTTTTCCTCCAAAACGATGAACAATTACTTTAAAAGATTCACAAAACACAAACAATGATGATGATGATGATGACCTGGGAACAAATGATTGTAAGCACATGTGTTAATGGGGGGAAAACTCCACAGATCATCTGCATGTTTCAGGAAATCAAAGAAGACTTTAGAAGACATTTCATTGGTCTAAATGTTTACAGGTCGGATGCAGATTTTTGTGAATCTGCACAGAGGACAAAGGGAATGAAAACTAGGTAATAATAGTAATTTAATAGTCATGGTTTAAAGACTTCCAGGACCTGCAGATTGTCTGTGTGAGCAGGGTGATGATGAAGAACAAGTCGTCTCTGGGTTAATGTTTACTGCTTCTATGTGAGTCACAGATGTAAAACACTGGAGTGCCGATGGATGACGATAAGATGCTCCGTGTGACGGGACAGCGATCTACCTTTGAACCCAAACGGGGTGGGGTCACTCTTGACCAAGTGGCGTTTGGAGGCGTGCTCGGGGCTCAGGGTGGAGCCTGGCCCGGCACAGAGGAGAGGAACGCAAAGAGAAGGAAGAAGAAGAAGAAGAAGAAGAAGAAGAAAGGTAAGGAGCAGGAAATCATCACGCTGAGAATAATGTCACATCCTGATTTCATCATCAGCAGGACAAGTTGCAATGTTAAGCTTTTACCACCAGGGGGCAGTGTATGAGCAACATTAAAGCACAATCATCATGGGGGGGCGCAGGTCAGGGGTTTGATCCCCCAGCTCCTGCAGCCACATGTCCGATGTGTCCTTGGGCAAGACATTTAACCCCATGTTGCTCCCGCTGCTTTGTCGGCGGTGTATGAATGTGTATGAATGGATGAGTTAATACTGATGGACTCTTTATACAGCAGCCGCTGCCATCAGTTTGTGAATGTGTAGGTGTGACCTGCAGTGTAAAAGTGACAGCCAATCATCCTCAAAATAAGCCCAGATAAAGTCGCCGTTTCTAGACTTTGGTACTGACAGTCATTAACTGTAAGTTGTCGTTATTTTGCATTTCAGTATGAACTCTGTTTCTGATGTTTTCCAGCACTTCCAGAAAACAGATTTTCCGTCCCCATGAAGCAGAGGAGGAGGCTGCAGCTGCTGCATCCTGGGACATGTAGGCACTGCCTGCACAGCTTGCAGAGCAGCGGAGCCCTACTTCCTCCATCAGGTCCATTATGCAACGAGGAGAGTCTTCATTTTATGATTTCACTCCACATAAAGAATGACGGGACAATCTCATAAATCGCTTACAAAGTGTGAAATATGTCTAGAGTTAGTTGGATAGAATGTGTTGATAAAGCATGGTGTGACCCCCTTGTTTACCTTTGGGACTCTTGAGATTGCTGAAGCCCTGCAAAGTAAAACGCTTTTTAGCCACTGAGGACCTGTCAGTGGTCGGGCTGGTCACCGGTTCATCTGGAAAACGATGGTTTTGAAATGGAAGGTAGGAGGAGAAATAGAAAAGAGAGAGAGGGAAGAGGGCGCACATGTAGCCCGATGAAGAAAAGAGAAGGAGGAGACGTGGAGGTGAAGGTGATGAAGGGAAGAAGAGCCATGAGGACGGAGAAACATTTGATGTTTGCAGACGGTCGCTCGATTGGATCAAACTTTTACCTCTGTGTTTGGGCGATGAGTTGACGTCTGATATTGTGCTCGGCTCCACCTTCTTCTCCTCCTGCTTCTTCTGGTTTTTCTGACCGTTGCTACGAAAGGGACTGAAGAGAAGAAGAAGAAGAAGAAGAAGAAGAAGAAGGTTATTAGAGTTTAAATAAGGATAAACTGATGAAGTGAAACACCAACCTGAGGGAGATGGACGTGTTGTTGCTGGTGGGACTTGGAGAGACAGAGTCTGAGATCTTCTGCTGGCTGGCATCTGAAACACAAACAGTTCAGTTATGATGCGTGTAAAAGACAGAGAAGAAGAAGAAGTGCAAACAGGCGTGTGTGTGTGTGTGTGTCCGTGTTACCTCTGCAGGCTTTGAGCTGCTGCGTCAGAACTTTCCGGATCTCGTTCACCCACGTTGTTTTAATCTCCGGCGTCGGAGCCTAAGGGGAGACAGAAATGGAAAATGTAGGTGGATTCTTCTTCTTCTTCTTCTGTGGTTAGAAAAGAGTAGTCAGGGGCGTTGACGTTACCTGCACTATAAAAACTTCATCCCTGGAGTTGCACCAAATCTCAAACTTCTTGTTGTCCCCTTTCGCGTTCTCTGTAAAACCCACCGCGCTCATCTGTGAAAAGAATGAAGAGTACGTGTCGGCACTTATTACACCAAAAAAAAAAAAGTCTTCAAACAGGAATTTATATTTATATTATTTAGTATTTAAGAGAAATGTTACATGTTTTTCTGCACTCAGTGGACCACAACAAAACAGGCTGCAACTAAAACACTTTTTTTCATTTTTCCACTGACAGTCTCAGATTGATTATCACGGCTTTAGAGAGAGGATTCATTTCTTATGAGGTAAAGATGCTTGTTCTTTATCCGGTAACAAAATCTGTGTCTGACAAAATCAGTCATTCTACCTCGCAGGAAACGGGAGTCGCTGAATCAGCGCTGCATCTTTAGGTGAGTTTATTTTTGCATTTCATGTTGTTTTAAAGGCTGCACTGACTGTATTCTGCTGAGTAAAGTTACTGTTTTTGTCAGTGGAGTCTGGTGGCTTTGAGGGGAGCGGTCTAACATCCTGTTAACCCTGTAATGAAAAGGTCTATCTCTGATCGGAGCCGAATCCTCAGCTCGTTTTTCAATTCAGAAAATGAGGTATCTGTAAATCTTTACGACCCAAACATACACATTAAACATCTTACACTGAGCGAGTGTTTGAAGCTGTACGACGGAGCTTTCTCGTATCCCTCCCCGTTCTCCTCCCTCCTCTTACAGAAGAGCAGGGCCTTCTGGTGCAGGAACAGGTGCCGCTGCATGGGCTTAAACCGAGCCAGGTCCTTCACCTTGGCGTGCCCTTTCTTATGCTCCGTCCACACGCTGAAGGAGCCCTGCATCAGCAGGCGGCCGAGCTCTGACAGGTTACCCTGGAAACGAGACGAGACAGAGATTTACAGTCGAGGCTGCAAAACAACTGAAGATGCTGCAAAAGATTCTCCCAGAAAAATGGATTCAAATGCAACAATCTGCTTTCTTTTTCTAAACTGATTCAAAAACATGTCCTGCAAGAGTCAACCAGTTCAAAAACAACTTTTTGGTTTCTCTAAAAATCCTTTAAAACAGCCTAGTGTCTCTGACCTCGTATCCTGTGATGGCGATGAGGTGCATGGAGTCATTAACAGCTTTCAGGATCCCGAGGATGGACGAGAGAGCTTCCTGCAGGTGGTCGCTGCCGTCACAGCCCTTACTGTACTTCAACATCTCCTGCAGGAACACGAGGAGAAGCGGAGGAAACGGTGAGTTTTAAATAAAACACACCGAGACGTACAGAATAAATATTTCATCACACGTCCTACCTTGAGCAGGAGCTGGTACTTGGTGATTCTCTGGACGGGTTTGAGGAGGTAGGAGTCCAAACCAAGTTTATGTTCCAGCTTCTTCTGGCACTCCTGGTTATGAAAAAAACCAACTGACTTCATTTTTATACTTCTTTAAAAACACATGAAAGCAAGAAGGAGCTGATAAAAGGTTAAAGGTGAGACCTGGAAGAAGGCACAGTCGGAGCATTGTCTCCACAGGCTCTCAGAGCGAGGTTTGTTCTGACAGTACGCCTCGTAGATCTGCAGGTCCTTCATCTGCAGGAGCAACAGATCAGTCATTAACAAGCCGCTCCTTCGACTTCTCGAGAAGTGAGAGATTTGTTTATTGGCTCTTTCTCGGTAAACAGTCGAGACCTGAGTAGGACGTTAAGTGCTCACCCTCTCTAAAAAGCAGCGGCCCACCAGTTCTGGGCAGTCGGTGTACGCTTCCAGCTCCTTCAGAAACGTCCTGCAGACAACAACAAACATGAAGTTAAATATGCTCTTATACCCTGAGAATGTAGAGACGATTCCAGCAGCACTGTACGCTCAGAAACGTGTCCTGTTTTCTGGAGCTGTAGTGTTTAAAGATATTGTAGCAACAGCCTCCATTTCCCATCATGCTTAGCTTGCAAAAAAATCACTTTGTGTTAGTATTTGTAAGGTGTCTTTTCAAGTCTTTCCTCAAAGAAATGTCCTTTTTTTTTATGCTAGCACCCGTTTGAAATGATCTGCAGTTCTTTAATGCTCGAAATTTCTACTTCCTATTTGTTTAAAAAAAGTATCTTGTTGAGTGAAATGTTCTTCTTCTGTCAGCAGGTAATTCTGCCTATTCGAAGTGATGATTTGAAGTGATGATCATCATGATTCCTTTAAAGCTGAAGATGCAAAAACATTTTGAAAACATGGACGCTGTCTGCAGACGCCACAAAACAAACGACCAAACGAAGGAGTGTGGATGACTGACGAGGTGAAGTGTGCGTGTGTGTGCGTGTGTGTGTGTGTGTGTGTGTGTGTGTGACAGAAGATCACCTCTTGTGAAACTGGTGGATTTCAGACATGTTTCCAAACAGGACGTCCTTCTTGCTGAGCAGCGTGTTCGGGATGAGGGGCGCCATGGCCGGGTTGTCCATCTCTGCTGCGTAGCCCTGGAGTTTCAGATTTATATTTACATGACAGAGATTCACAAAGATGTACATTTCTGAGTCGATTAATGATGGGAACAGTGCGACCCTGGTGCGTCCATACAGCTGAGGTTGATATAAATAAACTCAGTCACCTCCAGCACACACAGCAGCTCCTCCACGTACGCCCTCTCCGTCTCCAGCAGCTCATTCATCACGTGGCTGGAACACAGAAGAAGAAGCTTTAACACAGAAACTCTCAAACAGGAGATCCCAGTTTTTAAGACTTTTTTAAAACTTTAAAAAGAAACCGATGACACGCTCACTGCCCTGTTTACTGCTCTCCTGTGTGTGACTTTAAGGTGGACTTCTTACCGACGAAGCACAGCCAGATTCTCTTCTTCTTCTGAGAGGGACGCATGTCTGGTGCCGCCGTTTAGCACGGGAGACTCCGCCTGGAAACAAACGATCACCTTTTTTTTTTACATCTGCTGAGCTTTAACCAAACATCTCTGAACCTCTCAGTGATTTTTAAAACACTAGGAAGACGTGCTGATCATAACAATGGGAAGTCGTGTATTTACCTTTTTGCAGATGACATTATCCGCAGAGTATCTTCTCTCTTTTCTCTGTTGATCTGAGACACACAATGTCATATGTTTAGACTTTTATACAATCGACGAGTTTAGAATGAGTCCTCTGAAGGCGGAAAATGCCGCTGGGTTTTTATTAAATCAGTGTCTTACTGGGAGAGGAGAGAGGAGACTTGACTTCAGGTCTGGGGGCCACTGGCTGGACTGGTCTGGTCTGTTTGGCGGCGAGTTTCTTCAGACTGATGCGTCTCTTCTCGAACATCTCCTGGACGGATGTTTGCTTCTGGAAAACTCTCTCCACCTGGTCCTGGTGGAACAAAAACAGACAAAAACAGTTCAATTATTTGGGCTAGAGTGCTTATTTTTGCCACTAAAAGGTTCACATTATTATTCTCAGTTTCTGACAACATTACTGAAATTATCTGGACAGAAAATGATCTTTTTGATAAAGAATTAAACGCTGTTTTAACCGGAAACAGACGTTTCAATTCTCCCTTCAAAGCAACCAAACTCCATTCACAAAAACAGCAATTTAAGCTTGCAGAAATGAGGAGTGTGTGTACTAACACTTCCACAGTGTGTGAGTTTGATTGCATTATTAATGTGTGACTTGTAGGAAGTGACAGCTGAGCAACCTCTGTGTTCTGCACTCTAAAAAGACTGTTTTTTAAACTGAGTCTGGTTGCTGTGAAGACGATGATGCTGCAGCTGTTTTCGGTTCTTTTTCTGCAAAGATTCGTTCTGTGAGTGTCTCTATACATGTTCTCCTGTCAGTGGAGAAACAGAACACTTAAATTAGATTCAAAATGACAGCGATAAGGTAGCTCCAAAACTGTCATGAAGTCATGTTATGAATTTGTTAAATCCACTTCCTACTGACCCTGAGCTGAGGAGTGAGCACCGGCTCGTACTGGCAGCAGATGGCGCTGCAGTCAGCGAGCGTGTGCGGTGCAGCCGTGTCCAGGTATCGCTCCAGCTCCTGCAGAGCTGCTTCGGCTCCGTCCTGAGACTGACAGCGGTCAACCGGCTGGCTCGCCAACAGGAAGATCCCCTCCTCACACCACCGAGACGCCTGCGAGGATAAACATGGATTCAGTGTTGTTTTTAAAATCTGGTGTCTCGCTCTCTCTCTCTCTCTCACTGAGCGTCCTCGTACCTTCTCCAGAGCTTGGTGGAGCTCCATGGCTCTGAGCAGGAGGTTCTTCTTGCTCCTCAGAGTGGAGCCGATCTCCTCACACACTCCTCTCAGCTCGCTGCACTTCGGCCTGATGGAGTCCTCGGCGTAGTGGGAGTTTTCTATCAGGAGGTCGCCCTCACTGGCCAGCGACAGGGCGCAGTCGAGTATGTCCTGTTCCAACACAGTGAAGGTGTTTGTTCTTAAAATCAGGATAAAAAGAGAATACTGTCTTATCAGATAGTCAGACCTGACGATAAATCAATCCTCCTCTCCTTCTCCTCCAGCAGTCCAGATTTAAACCAGATCCTTTTCCGTCTTAGAGTAGAATATCTAAATATTGCACGACTATCTTGACGGATGTGTGACTAAAACGTCCTACAAACATCGACTTTGTTTATCTGTGATGCTTCATCTGCAAGACATTCTCACTCAGACTCTTTTCTTGGTAGATGTGTTAAAGTTTAGACACAGGTATAGAGGCTAAATGTTGCACAGACACAAAGAAAAACTATCTGATGTTAAGTTTTAGAAACACAGATTTATAGATTTCATAAAGATGCAAAAAATCTGGAAACATGAACCTTTTTTTGTTTTCTTTTTCTGTGCAGACCCACACCGCTGAAATCACTAAAAATAAATGTTTATCATTTTGCAAACTGTGCAGAATGTGTTCCAGTGTGCTCCCTGTACCTCTCTGTCTCCTCCACGTTCACTGATTGTGAGTGGGGGGAAGCAAAGGGCATCACATTGATTATGTCATTAACCATGCGGCTTCAAGGATGCTGTAAAGGTGAAAGTGTTGAGTATGTGTTTTCTGCACCGTGTGTGCGTCATTGTGTGTTTTGTGTGTGTGTGTGTGTCTTACACAGGCTTTGCTCTCATGGCCGCTGAGCTCTCGGAGGACGTGCTCGGCGTGCGCGGGGTTAACGCTGACCTCTGAGAAGCCGGACAAACGCTCTGATGTTGCGTCAAGCTGGCCTCGCACCTACAAACACACACACACACACATGATCAATACTGCTTCATAAGCATACATTAGATCTGTTTAAACTACATTTCCCACAAGTCGGCGGCTCAACTCACTTCACGGAAGTGCTGCTCAAAATGTCGGAGCTGTAAACACTGCTCCAGCTTGGTGCGGTGGCGCTCCCAGAAGTCGTCAAACGCCGTCTCTGTTTCGTCCAGCTGGCCCAGGAGTCTGAGGAGGAAAAGGAGAATTATTATCTCTGTTATCGCCTCATAAGGCATCATGCATGTAAACCTTCCTCTACCTCTGTACAGTCGCTAAGTTTTCCAGTTCATCGTAGGTCATGCTGTACTCAGGTTCTGTCTGCAGAGGCTCATTAATGCACTCCAGCAGGCGTCCCCCTTGAGACAGCGCCACCTGCAGGTCCTCCTGGAAAGTGAGCAAAACTATTTTCAGTGTCTACACTCTGCATTAGATTGAACATGTGATACACCTGTGTTACTACTTTGCAGAAAATATAGAGGTGAAATATGTGACCTTCATAGTGTCCTTCTTCAGCGTGTGTGCGTGCAGCAGGTTGGTGGTGGCCTCGGCGTCGTTCGGTAATTCTGTCTCTGCGAGCTCCGTGCCGAACGCCTGCAGGGTCTGAGCCGTCGTCTTCACCATGAGGGCGAACGCTTCGATTGCCTGCAGAGGAGACATTCAGACACGATTAAATACGCAACGCTCAGAAACATGTACATTTATATAAAACGTTTTGCATGTGTGTACATACAGTGCGATGTGAGATCCAGCTCTCATGGCAGTACTCCTGCGTGCCTCCAAACTCTGGGGTCAATTGTCCCGGGTCGATATAAGCATGGAGCTCAGTCACTGAACTCAGCATCACCACCTGATAAAATCATCAACTGAGTGTTGAGACACCTGACACTGATGGAAATAAATACATTAAAGAAAAGGATAAAAATGAGGAACAATCAGACGTCACCTTCATCTTGAACTCATCCTTGTTGAACTTGAACAAGAAGTCTGACAGAGTCCGCTGGAACAAAGTATTGGGACGCAACACCAGAACCAAGTGTAAGTTCCCTGGAAATGAACCCTGAAAAACACAGAGAAAAGAAACAAGGTCACAGACGATCTAATGCAGGTACTCTTCCTCATTAAAGGATCAAAATGTATCGTCGAACAAGCACAAAACAAACTTATCTTACCATCAGAATCAGAATCAGAATCAGAATCTGGGTTTATTGCAAAGTACATTTACACATACAAGGAATTGACTTGGTGTATTGGTGCTAAACAATTAACAAGGAAATAAAGCTGAACTAGCAACAACTTAAATAATACAGAATAAGAAGCTATTACAATATATAAAATAGAATTTAAAAATGTAAAATATAAAAAAAATAAAAATTAAATAAAATTAAATAAAATTAAAAATTAAAATTAAAATAAAATAAAGTTAAATTAAATCAAATTAAATTAAATTAAATGTAAAAAATAAAATAAAAAATAAATAAAAAATAAAAAAACAGAATGTACAAAATGTGCAATGTAGGAGCTGTGAGAAAAAATCTTAGTGTGTCTAACTACTCAGAGTGAGTGCTGAACTCATGACCTTCGTGTTGCTAAAACTTAAAAACAAAACTTTTGTTGACACTTTGAATCTTTAGTCATATGGACAATACTTAACCAATACCCTCATACATCATAAAGTCATTATTTCACCCTTTAAATTCAGCTAAAGTGATGTTTTCTTTTACCATAGACTGTACATTAAGGCTGTTTTACTTTTTGCTCTTTGCTGTGGCTCTGTCCCATGCTGCAGCACAAGTTTGTATTATTTCCTCTGTCAAAACAACAAGTGGCATGTTGAATGGTGAATCCTTCTGGAGAGCTATAAAGCTTTCAGACGTGTATCAGCTGCTGCAATCCTGAACCGACCGTGAAGAGAGGTTTTCTGGGATTTAATATCCACTAAACGGACACATTTCTTCACAGTCACTCCCTTGTCGCTGCTACTTCTTTACAGCTGTGACTACAAGGTAAATAAGCAACATGACTGTTGGGACTCTCCACCTCCAAACACACACACACACACACGCATGTTAACCCGTGGAATTGCCTTTTACACAGACACCAGCCCAGGTGGCCACTCAGCTGAAAGGATATATTGGTTACAGCTTCCTCTAAAACCCTGGGTGGATTGCTCCACCCTGTTAGGCATCATACATCAATGCAGGCCGACATGTACACACACACACACACACACACACACACACACACACACACACACACACACACACACACACACACACACACACACACACACACACACACACACACACACACACACACACACACACACACAGGAGCAGGGGTATGCTCAGAGATGTGTGACAAGCCCATGAAATCTTTAGTGTTGCCGTACATAAAGTCCGAAGAGTCTGATAGAAAACGTAAAAAATATTCAAGATACGTGGCTCAGTGGTAGAGTCGGTCGTTACTCAAATGGAGGGTCGGGGTGCGATCCCCAGCTCCTGCAGCAACATGTACGACGTGTCCTTGGGCAAGACACTTAACCCCAAGTTGCTCCCGCTGCTTCATATGAATGTGTATGAATGGATGAGTTACTTCTGATGGACTCTGATTGAACTAAACAAGCTCAAGTCCATTTACCATTTACCATTTACCACATCACTGTGCTAACTGGTGTCCTCAATCTCTACAAAATGGCCTCTGGCTGCATCCATCATTGTTATAAAAAAAAAAAAGAAAAGCTGAAATGCATCAGAAACATCCCATAAAAAGAGAAACAACATGGATGCTTTTTAAAAAATCATAAACATTCTCTACATGGCAGTAATTTAATCTGCACTCACACAGAGCTGCACACACACATACATCAGTCATGAAATGCCTGCACTGGGTCGCCATGGAAACCATTCTCCTTGGAAAAAAAAAACTGCATGGAGAGAGAGAGAGAGAGAGAGAGAGAGAGAGAGAGAGAGAGAGAGCGTGCATAACGTCATGCAAGAGAGAGTGATGATACAGACACAGAGTGTGTGAGACAAACTAAAGAGACTAAAGAGGTTTTTTTTTTTCTAAAAGTGTCGATGCTTCTGCAGCTTCACTCGTCTCTTCCTGACATTTATTTTTGGCTCTCACACACACACACACACACACACACACACACTCACATATGCATACCCTCCACCTGCTGTGATGTTGATGAAAGAGAGCCAGGTCGGGAAAAATTCAGCGCTCGTTCAGCTCGTTTCCAATTTCTAACAAAACCGACGGCGGCTTTAAGAAGACTCCTCCAGAAAAACACAGCTGACATAATAAACTGGAGAAACTGGAGAATAATTAGAAATGCAATAAATCTGTGATTACAACCCATTAAATTCAATAAACCCTGAGAGGTCCTGGTTTAATTTGTACCTTCACATTAACATGACAATACACAATCTGCTCCCTGCATCCCCCGACAGATGACATGCTAATGCGCATACACATCCCTGGACACACATGAAAGAGAAGCACACACACACACACACTTCTAAAAAAAGCAGACATAAATAAATGATAAGGATTAGGATGTGATTTTCTGTTGACCAGGGTGATTTATATTCTCTCTCTCCACTCGTGTCCTTTAATGACGTCCATGTGGTTCCCCTGGGACCGCCCTCAAAACGCTCAAACCGCCTCTGGATACAACCCTCCTGTTTCGCTTCTGGACATGAAATGTGTCCCAGTTCTCACAAAGACGCACACAAGAGGAGTGTGTCTGCCTTTTTAAGCTGTTAGTTTGCAGAGCTTTGACCCTGCAGCCTTGTCCTTTAATGCCTGAACGGCTGCATGTTTATCATAAATCACTAACCCGGGCTGCAACAGATACAAAGCATGAGGATTCACCCCCTTCACCCTCCTGAAAGTCTGCTATTCTGACAGGAGAGCGAGGTGGGATTGTAGAGGGAATGTGGAAGGTTACAGGGGAGCCTGCAGGTTTAAGGTTTAAGAAAAAGTAGCGATCATTTCCCTGAGAAAAACGGGAACTTTACACTGAGCTGGTCGGATTTGCAGGAGCGACAAAAAGGTAGCATGGAGAGGAATGAAACAAAGGACACTGCTCATCTCAGTCTGTTTCATAACCAGCTGAAAACACCTCACAGGAGCTTTACAAGGAGCTTTTTAACAGTTCTGTTTTGAAGACATCTAAAACATAAAGTTGCAGAGAAAGGAATGAGATTCATTTCAGTTTCTCAGGAATTATGTTCCCTCTTCTTCTGTGTTTGTTTCTGTGTGTCGGCCTGAATTTAGATTCTGATGAACTTTGAATGTTTGATTATCAAATCATGATAAGATTTACACCTCACAGCTTTTTACAGAGCAATGTTAATTAGTCTTTGGGGCTAAATCACTTATCAGGATGCTGATGATAGAAATACAAAAAGAGTGGTGATTCTGGAGTCTCTTGGGGCCCCTCCAACCAGTCTTCATCACCATCATGTCTGCCACCGTCCAGACGCTTACTCCTCTCCAGACTGAGAGTTCCTCTTCATCTTTCATAAACAAACTTAGAAAAATAATGCATGCAACGCTTAGCAGATGGGGCCCCCTTAGGGAGGTTTCCTACTGTTGTTGCCTAATGTGCACAAATTTGAGGTTGGAAGTCTGTGAGTCCTCAGGGGCCCCCATACTGGTCTGTGGATACAGGGTGTCTACTGCAGGATACAGAAACCTAACCCCCTCGAAAGATTCTGTATTTGGTAAAAAAAAAAAAAAAAAGTCATTAAAGTTGTTTTTTTTACGGTGAGCTGCATTTCTTACCGTAAAAAACAACAACATTGAGAACAAATCGAGCATGCCGCGTAGCATGAAAGAAACACAAGAATATCTCATTATCCCCTTCTTGTTGCATATTTCACAACAAGACTCAACAAGAGGTCAAATGTCCGCCTCATTTTCATTTTTCACAGCGTGCGTGTGATTAAAGTCCGCTCCATCTGTGTCCGTACATGTGCTCTTCTTTAATCTCTGCCTCGACATGACAATACTGCCCGCTCCTCTTTTTCTTACAGCGTGGAATCAGCAAATGGCAGCGGGGCGACCTTGAGCGGCCTTGACGAGCCGCGCGTCTCACGGGAAGACGAACGACCTTCAGTAAACCTGCGCGGGATTGGACAACGGCGGCGATGCCCGAGAAGACGGGTCGACCATGAAACATAAAGCCGAGGGGGGCCGAGGAGGAGGAGGAGGAGGAGGAGGGACGCCGCTCTCACCACCTGCTCCTGCCTCCAGGTGAAGTTGAAGTGCACCACATGGACACATTTCTGGCTCCTCCTCCTCCTCCTCCTCCTCCTCCTCCTCCTCCTCCTCCTACAGGATTTAACGGTGATACACCGAGAGTTTAAAAAAGCTCTTTAGTCACCTGAACGTTCTGATTCCTGCAGCTGCAAAGTGTTTTTGATCACAGTAAACAAGATGTCGCTGTAATCTGCTTATTCTGGGATCAGAATGACTGCATTGTCAGTGTAAGCTCTGCTCACAACTGAAGAAGGAGTGGCGCTCTATTAAGTGCAAACACAACGTCAACTCACGCTTTAGAGGAGCAATCTTTGCCTTTGTTAGATAAGGATGGCTGAAGTGAGACAGGAAGTGTTGGCAGGAGAGAGAAGGGGACGACATGCAGCAAAGGGTCGAGGCTGCTTATGGTTCAAAGAATGCACTGTTTTCTTCTCGTGAATAGCCATATGCAATAAGACGTTATGCATAATAAGCTTCATCACCCACTCAGCGTTCATGTCTGTAATAATGACCCGCTCTCTGCTCATTATCCCTCACTTGCTTTCTCTCTTTGATTTCACATTTCCTCGTTGTTAAGAGCATTTTGGACTGTTTCTTCTTCTGCTGCTTCCTTTTCACCTCACAAAAAAGCCCTCGATCCTCCCAGATCCTCTCATGATCAACAGATTTTAAATAGAAATTAAATGACTGTACAGCAAACAGACATTTCAACAAAGAACTACAGGATAGAAATAAATCTGCAGCGTTGTTTTTACGTTGACCTTTCATCGTGATGGACTCGAAGACAAAAGAAAAAAAGTATCCCTGGAAACAAAGAAATACAAAGCAGAGCAGAAAGGAGAGGTAATGGACATAGAAGCAGACGGAGGAGAGGTGAAAGGAGGGTGGGACACCCTGCTGATTTCCTCCCACCTCCCTCTCTTTGTAACAGGGTTTCTCCTGAGTACGAGAGGGTGTGAGACTCATTATACCCGACTGTAGCTGAAGCATTGTTCTGTTTTTTTGTCCGTCCTGAGTTTAATTTTTGTCGGGGTAAGCAAAGGCAAAGAGCAGATATATCCATCTAAGGCAAAAAAAAAGAAACACTGCAGGACAATATCAGCTGATGGAAAAGACAGGTGTGTAGGAGAGGAAAGGTCTGAGTTGTTGATTGGCTGATTGGTTGCAGACTTGTAGCCACTTCATATTTAAGATGCCCTGCTCTCCTGATGGAAGTCTGTTAGAGAATGTACGAGAGCAAAGATTTCCTCCTCCCAAAAGACAGATTAACACTGAAGGTGAGCATTAAATCAACACGCTCTTTTAGGGACATTTTTTAACATCAGTAGTTTGATAGAAAAATGCAGAAATGTTCTCTTGATTTGATTTGTTTCCTGAATGTTTGCACGCCGCAGTTCGTCTGCACAGGTTTAAAGAGACTCTGAGGAATTCAAAGCTTCATAACAAGTTATTGTCAGAGTGGGGATACTTTCTGTGAGATGACAAAGAAAGTCCATCAGGTTTTGATGATAATCAGCGGGCAATTAGCATGCATTAGCATACGTATGCTAATGAGACTCTTTACAGCAGCTGTGCAGGCGTTCGGTGAAGTCTTATCATCACGTCTGCAGAGCTGCGAAAAAGACAATGGTCAGTAAGTTCCTAATAATGGAGACCTCCGAGGGAATTAACCCCGCTGATGTGGCGACTCAATAAAAGACAAAAACACAAGACCACACATGTGGAAAAGCTTTTATGAGATCGAACCGAAGCTTCTCTTAAGATTTAACAAACACCTTGACGTCACATCAGGTTCCAGACTGCTATCCAGATTTATCATGACCACCGCTGCTGTAAAATATCACTACTCGAGTAACTGTAAAGAACAAAGCCAGGGCATTACCGTACAACAGAGGAGACACAGTTTTGATGGAAATACTTTTGGAAATCAGAGGGTGCAAACTTTTACCTTTCAGTTGTGTCTCTTTTTCACTTTTGGGATATTGGATGGAAAATACTTCCTTTCCCTTGGAATGATCTAAACTGAAATATTTATCAAAGGGAGCAGTCAAGACTCTAACCCCACACTTTTTCCAGATATAGCCGTCTTCTATTTTGATATTACGAGAGCAGCGATCAGTAACTTTGATCCTCGAGTCTGTGTGATGTAAGACCTCTCCTCCTCTGCCTCTCTGCTGATTCTTTTTCATACTTTTCTCGTCTCATCATTCCCTCCATTCCCCCGGCTCCCTTCTCTTTCTGCCATCGGTCTCCTGCTTCCTCTTCAACATCTTAAACCTCTCAGAGAGGCGAGAAGTAGGCTACTGGGCTAATGGCACACGGATACAGAAAGACAATTACACAATGAAACTCGCGCTCGTTTGGATTTCCTCTCTGCAACATGACGGCCGAGAGACTCCGACGCCCACACCGCCGTGAGACGATATTTTTAACTCCCCTCCTGCCTCGATTCAACCAAACACAGTCACCTCATTTCAGCCCGTCCCACACACAGCTGATGACTAACTAAACCAGAACACATGACGTAATGTACAGCTTCTGCAAGCCTGCAAACACACACCAAACACCAAAACAAGTATTACTTTAAGTGGTGACACTCCAAATTATACACACACACACACAGCTGACAGCAGCAACTACACCCACAGATCCATGTTAAACACATGTAGAGTCATCCACACACCAAAACAGATATTTAGTTGACGTAGGAGGCGCTTCATCAGCTCACAACACAAATGCTTCAGACCTCCGCCACAGACCAGGCTGCAACTGCTGCAGCGCAAACCTTTTGTTTCAAAAAACACCAAAGCAAAAAACATCCACTAAAAGTTGTTGTGACACAGAAAGGATCCCTACAGAGATGGACCTTTTTGTTACAGAGGAGGAAGATGATTTGTTGAACCAGAAACAGATGTTACATCACTCAAAGCCTCCACACTCCATTCGACTAAAACTGTCATTTGAACTTGCAGAAGACGTGAGTTGCTGGTCGTAATCTGAGAGTGTTTTGCTGCACGTTTGCAACAAATGATTTCAAGGCAAATCAGCATAACTGATACAAGATTACAGAAAGGATCCCTACAACTCACCGTTAGATTCTTCAACCAAAAAGCTGCCAGACGTCATCGACAAAATCAGCTTTCTTACCTCGCAGAACACTGGAGAGCCTGGTCCTTTACTGCTGATGTTTTTTTATGTTAAGACAAAAGTCTAAGCATCCAAAGGAGCCGATTTAAAAAAAGTAGAGTGACAATTACACAAACAAACGATTTGATTTTGGATGAAGAAGAACATCGACTCCAGTGTGCTGCAAACTAAAAATGACTGTTTTCATTCATGGAGTGTGGCGGCTGCATCTGAGTCTGTTCATTAAAAACAGGAACTTTAACTGGACAAAGATGCTGCAAGTATCCCAAAGAAAGTAACTAACCTCACACTTCCAAGAGTGACAAAATGCACACACACACACACACACACACACACACACACAGAGGGACTTACAGCGATGCGGAGCAGGGTAGCCCTGACGGCAGCCCATCGGTCCAGTCGTCTGTCGATGACCAGGATGAAACCCTCTCCTGAGGCTGCAACGCTGCAGGGAGAAGCATGCACTGTTAGCACGTTAATGCACCTTACATAATCACAGAGGAACATTTACAGACGTCTCGTTTAATGACAGATGGGGAAACGTCTTCCAGAGTGCATCGCTCCGTGACCCAGTAGTTGTTATCACACCGTTTTGCCACATGTCAATTTGGCTTGGCCCACTTTTTTTTTGGAGGTTTGGAGGGAGTAACTGACAACAAACATCCAGACCAAGACTTCTTCCTCCACCCGCTGACCGTTTATATTTGGACTTACACCTCCTTACAAATCCACGACTCAAGGAAGATCATTTATCTGTATTCACGCCGACAGGCCCAGGTTCAAATCCGACCTGTGGCTCCTTTCCCGCATGTCATTCCCTACTCTCTCTCTCTTTCTGCCTGATTTCGTCGGGAATCGCTGACTTCCTTTAACGTCAAGCAGACATGTCGCCCAAGCGTAAATCTTTTTGTGATCTGTTTATAGAGAGGAATAAATTGTCGTCAAATGAAAGCTGGTGGGAGGATTGTGTTCGGTCTGCTTTTGCTCGCCATTCAAATTGTTTTTCCGGCATAAACCAAGACCTGCTGATACGTGATAGTTAGGGTTACACGTCACTGACCTGGTGGAGCTCCGTCAGCTGGCTCTAAGTCATAATCACATAATAATAATAATTAAATAATCATAGACATTAAAGAACTTAAGATGTCTTAATTGGTCTCCACAGCAGGAGACAAACAATATAAAGAAATATCATTAAGGAGGTTAAAAGAAATGTTTGAAAATACACAAGTGTGTGTGTGTGTGTGTGTGTGTGCCATCATTTGTCATCACTGATGATTAGAGAGAGACCCTTGTGATTACCATGGAAACCTTGGCTCTGCTTTTATGTTGGTGTGTGTGTGAAAATCTTTCCATTCATTCCACAGGCAGGACCATATGTAGCAGCCTCATTAAGCTAATGTTGTGTGTGTGTGTGTGTGTGTCAGCATTACGTGTGTGTGTGTGTGGATGCAGTATTTGCAGCAAGTGTCCTGCAGAACATACTGACACCTAAAGACACACAGAAAACGGGTGAATACACTCACAGACGCTTTGTGCCAGCATGCACACACTGCTTGAAACTGCACATTTTGATCAAAACACATCAATATTTAAGAAATGAACGCTACCCAGTGAACGCTGCGACAGGAAATCCTCACTCCATCCTTTACCGGACAAAATATTCACACCACACAAATGAAGCCGGCTGATTTTTTTTAAGCAAAATCTTTGCTCTTCCAGGACAAAAAAGCAACAATAATCCTTTAAAATACTGCTGCTATCGTCCAGGAATAATCCGTTCCTCCTCAAATGTTCCTCTTTCTGTTGTTGTCAGTGTCCATTTCTTGCATCACAATCATGTTTGCGGCTCGCAGACGGAAAGAGGTGACCGATCTCATCCTTAAAGAGCATCTCCCTCCTCCTCCTCTCCTCCTCTCCTCCTCTCCTGCTGCACCACCTGCTTCCCTGCCCTCGGCCAATCACAGCCAAGCCCTGCATCTTGCTGTTTCCGGGCAGCCAATCAGAGCTTAGAGTGCAACCCGATTGGCAGCCGGGTGCATATAGCTGGTGGGGGAGAAAGGGAGGGGACTCAAGGAAGGAGGGGGATATGAAAGGTGATGAGCCATAGAAAAAAAAAAAAGAGGCGGCCATGACACACACATACAAGAAGATATTAAGAAATAAGAGGCGCATCTTCATCCTTTCTCCTCCCCTTAATTATGTTTTTGTTGGAGGATGGGAGGAGAGAGGGAGGAGGAATAAGGAGAGGAGGAGGAGAGAGGCGGGAAGAAAGAGGTGTGTGATATGATTTAATTTCAATTTTACAGTAAAATATCCTATTTTTTTTATTTAACCTCAAGCAATATCTAAAATGTTCTTGCAAGGTTAAGTTGAAAAAAATGCAAAATCTATTAATTTTTAGATAAAATAATCTGATTAAAAGACAAGAAATAAAAAAAACAACATTTTAGTTCATCTTTACAAATTTGAATCATTTATTTTTCATTATTTATAGCTTTAAAAAAATGTTCTTTATGTTGTTCCCCTTGTGGCACGGTTTTGGTACTGCACTGACATCTGGTGGCTGTATGTGGTATTGCACTTTCACAAAATTGGCCAGATCTCCTTCACACTTTGTTTGTTTGTTGTCAAACCAAATGGAGCTGCACAAAAGAGGGGCATCTTTGTGTATGTGTGTGTGCATATGTGTGTGTGTGTGTGTGTGTGTGCATATGTGTGTGTGTGTGCAATGCTAACCTGGGGACACGAGTGAGGTAGCTAAAGACGTTCTGCATCTCCTCCTCCTCCAGCTCGCTGAAAGCTGGGAACTCTGGGAAGACCATGACGGGGCTGCCGTTCATCCCGCGGCCGCCTGGAGACGAGAGAGAGAGACGGACGGTACATTTCAAGTTGAGGCATGTTGGTCTTTTGTTTCTTCACTTGTTTGATGTGAAAGTTTGGAGGGAAAACGACTTTGGAGCGACAGATGCACGACGAAGAAATCTTTTAAACTTTCCAAAAACTGAGAAGTGTTTGACCTCTTCTTGTAGCTTTAATCGGGAATTGCGCACAAAGTCAAAAAAAGTCTTTAAACACCTTTCAAATTAAAATGCACACACACACACACACATACACACACACACAGTTACAAGGAATCACACACACACACACACACACACACACACACACAGTTACAAGGAATCACACACACACACACACACACGCCCCCGCGGCCTTGGCTTTCATCAGTGGTTCAGGTTGCAGAGCATGGTGGTGAATTATTTACATAAAGGGCAGGCGCTGTCGTCATGGTGACACAACACAGCACCCCAAGGGCTTCTAAAATAAAACAGTTAGGTGACTTTTTTTTTCTTTTTCTGAGATTTAATAGACCGAGAACATTATTGCAATATGCACCAGCATCCTTTAGGTCTTGGGTTACTTCTTCATCCTGAACTCTCTAACTTTATTCTGAGTCTAACACAATAAATCAACGGCATCACATCGTCCCGTCTTCTGATTTAAAAAGATTAGTTTGACTTTAGGCTCTCTTGTAAGCTCGGACAGGAGGACACACAGAGAGTTATTTTTGGACTTGCTGACTCTAACCTCTTGTTTATGGACTGACCCACATGACGTGTGTGTGTGTGTGTGTGTGTGTGTGTGTGTAACGGTCAGGAGAGATAGAAATCAGACCCACCTGGCAGGATGGCAAACTGTTTCTGCAGCTCGGAGCCGATTTCTGCTGCAAACAGAGGAGGATCCTCCCTGTGCACGATGTCATCTGAGGAAACACACAGAGAGAGAGAGAGAAGGACATTTTTATTCCATATTCATGTCTCAAACAAACATCCCTTTCTCTGATGATCACCCTGTGAAGAGTCGGAGGTTCTCAGCTCTTCTTCTCAGCGCTGACTGTAGCGAGTGGTGGAAGCTGTGAATAGAAATGTTAATATGCCGTTTATTCTGCTGGGTAACCGTTGAATCAGAAGACAGAAACAAAGAAGAGAAGAATCCGGCTGTGTGAGGCGCTGAGGATGATTTTAATTTCTGATATGGAGCCAAGGATCCACTGTGACCCACTTTGGACTTTAAAACCCAACAGCTGACATTTTAATTACAGATTAATGAAACCCTAGCAGGCTAATATAACGTAGCATTAAAGAATAATCCGGGCAGATTTCAATCATGGCTCCAGTTTGACTTTTTTTGGGGTCTAAATACAAAAAGTTCTGCAGTTGCTCTGGTTCAGGGGTGGGCAACTGGCGGCCCGGGGGCCACATGCGGCCCCCATCAACCTTAAATGTGGCCCTCAGGTTAATTTTTTACACATCAATTAATTGGAAACATGAAGAAAACATGATGAAATCTGCCATGAAATCATGAAAACCAGAAATATGTCCATAATAATATCTGATCTCTGGTATATGTCGAGTTAAATTTGAGACATAATCGACTGTAATCGTTTAATTTGGCCCTCTGGCAGTGAGAATTAAATGAATGTGGCCCTTGCTGTGACCAAAGTTGCCCATCCCTGCTCTGGTTGATTGCTTCAGCTGTAGCACATTATTTCAAATGTGCAGAATCATCCACTAAGATTTCTTCTTCTTGTCTTTGACAGACTCTGATTATTATTCTGAGTGTCTGACAACATTACAGAGAAAGTAGCTTCACATAACTTCATTTTACATCACTGAACACTGCAGTTGTTGGTCGTTTTACTGCGGCCATGTTTTTTAAAGTTTCTTTATGTATTTTTCTCTGAATTATAACCGCACAAGAAATGGTCATGAGAAGCCTTCAGGGACTGGAAAATGGATTTGTGTGTTTTTTCCAGAAAGACAAGAAAATGACAGAGAGAGAGAGAGAGATTAAAACGACAAAGCCAGACAATAACACACACTAACTAACTGAAAGCGGCTGCAGTAGACGCGCAACTCCCAGTGCTGCACGGTGAAATGACTGATTTTGTCTAAGGGGTTTGGTGGCGTCGAAAAGAGAGCGATGTAACAGCTGTTTGTTGTTTATAAATGAACCCTAGTCTTTGTCATAAAGGTCTATCTTTGCAGGAATCCTTCGCAGACATGTTGACTTCAATAATCTGAAACCCGTTTAGCTGAAACAATTTACTTGAAACCTTCTTAGTTCTCATGAGACAACACAAACACATGTAAAAAAAAAAAAAAAAAGGTTTTAAAAGAAGACTGTAAAAAGAGGAGAAGGTGTTACAGGGATGGTAAACAGCATTTGGATTTTCCTCGTCTCTCTGGTCAAGCTGGATTACAATAATCTCACCGGAGACATGTAGAGAAATATGGAGAGAAACGCCCCCCCCCCCCCCCCCCCCCCTCCTCCTCCTCGTTTTGTTGCCATGTGCGACCCCTGCATGCCAAACACAAGGATGCATATGTAAACACTGAGATTTCACACTACTTCAGCGTGTGTAAAGGAGCATCACTGTGTCCCTGTGTGTGTGTGTGTGTGTGTGTGTGTGTGTGTGCATATATAGACAAAGGCTGGCACGGAGGCCGGTGTGAGGGGAGTGTGGCGAGGTTTTTCCGAGCAGTATGGACGAGCTGGAACTGACGAAGACGAATTCATTAGCGTCGAAGTGCAAAGCAAGCAAACTGTTCGTACTTCAGAGAAGAGCCAGGCGCCAAAAAACCCCCCCCGCAGGAGCAGCTCGACTGGCTGGCCTTCAAGCTGCACGATCGGGAGCAGACTGAAGCTCGACGCCCGCTTTAAAATCATCAAGAATAAAGTGATCAATTAAAGGTTTAAGGGTGACGAAACAAGAGGTCATCAGGGGGTTATGAGAAGACTATTTTACTTCCTCTACCACAAGAATATGTTATATAGTCTATTTCTTTGTATGCAAAAGGCAGACATGTTTCTTTACTTGCAAGGCGGCACATTAAAGCTTGCTTAATGATTTGTATCGTTGGTCATACAGAGCTGACACTGCTCAGCTCCATACGATGTAGAAACCGGACAGATTAAGAGCTTAGATCCTCAGTGAAGCTTCACAGCATGCATTAAGCATACCATTGGCTAGACGGTGACTCACAGCACATGCTGCAGGTCTCATGCTGCAGTCCTCCTCAGAGCAGTAACAGGCAGCTGTTTACAGGATGTTAAGGGTCCCATCATTAGGAAACACTCACTGCATGTAGCTGTGGTCAGACTTCAGGAATCTTCACAAACACAAACAGGGTAGTAAAGACAGTCAGGCTGCAGATATGACAGGATTACATTAAGATGAGTCGGGAGGCGTGCAGCCAAAAGAAGAAGTCTTTGAGAGAAAGATTAAAGGGAGAAATTGAAGTTTTGTTATTCTAAGTGTCTTACAACATTACAGAAAGGATCCCTGCAGAGTTGACCTTTTTGTCACAGAGGAAGATGGTTTTTTTTTTGAGACCAGAAACATCTGTTACATCGCTCCATTAACTAAGACAGTCGTTGCTGTTGCTGGTTTTTCCGTCACATACAGATACACAGATCCGTCAGATACACAAAAACACAAAACGAGTCAGAGAGGTAGACAACCACTTCCTGTGATCCAGGACTAAAAAATGACTGTGCGGCCGTGAATTAGAAATCGGGCTCCTGCAGCAACATGTCCGATGTGTGCAAGAAACTTAACCCAAGCTCAAGTTCATTTACCATTTACCCCAAATATGTCTAAAAAAAAAAAAAAAAATAGGGTCCAGGTTTAAAACTATGGGAATCACCTTTACATACATTAGAAAAAAAGGATCATTGTGAGGTTGTGAGAAAGGAATGAGCAAAGAGTCTAAAAGACGGGCACTAATGCAGCTCCACTTTAATAAACTTAAACTGACCACACAGCTTCCAGTCGAGTCGAGCAGCCTGTAATTTCACCAAAAACAGCAACTGCACTGTAATCAGCTTCTACTGCCGCAGAGACGGGAGGGGAGCGTGTGCGTGTGCGTGTGCGTGTGCGTGTGCGTGTGTGTGTGTGTGTGTGTGTGTGTGTGTGTGTGTTTCAGCCAGCTGTCCGTTCAGTGTGTCAGGCAGTCATCCCAAACCCTGGATCACTGCCAGACATGTGCTGCCCTCTCTGACTCTACTGTATCTGTGTGTGTGTGTGTGTGTGTGTGTGTGTGTGTGTGTGTGTGTGTGTGTGTGTGTGTGTGTGTGTGTGTGTGCGTTTGACCTCTAGACTTGAACCTGATAGTCATCACCTGGAGGAAAGCCAAATGATCAGCCTCAGTTTCAGCCTGTAATCTCCGTCAACTAAACCATTACAACTGAAAGCTTCATGAATGGGAGACGTAAAAGAGAGGAATTCAATCTTAAATTCCGACACATTTTCAGGTCAAACACCACAAGAAAAGAACAATGTGTGGTACTCAGCTGTGGGTTTTAAACACAGGTCAGTGACGTCGATTTGGTGGCATGGGAGCGATAGCAAAGACGGCCAAAATAGATTTTTGTGTTTTTTGGAAAATGACAGAGAAGTCACTTTTTCCACACTGTGTTATTATCGTTCAGGTGTAAAAAAACATTTTGGTATATGCACACATTAGGGAGGGTTCAGGGTCCCTCAGGTCCCTTTACTGTTTTCTAAAAGTCTAAGTGACGCGTTTCAGTCAAAATCAAGACTAAAATGAAGTTCATTTTCTATTTTACCCCGAAAAAGTCAAAAGCAACTCAAATATTTGAAATCATATTCTGTATGTTACTCAAAAGACAAAAGAGATGAGATGACATCACGGCTTTAAAACAGCTGCTGAGGGGCGCTGGTGGTCTATTGGTTAGTGTAACCCAGACCATGATAAGACCAAGACCAAGGCAGGACGAGACCAGGACCGTAAATATCACAGAGAAATCATCATCCAGCGTGCAGGACGCCGTTACAGCGGGAAGGTTGTGGACGTAACCAGGGGATAAAAATCCAATACAATACAAATGAATTGAAGTTATTTGTTCTTTTTTCTTTCTGGAAAAATAGCCTCTCAGTGGTGGTCTTGATTTTAAAGCCGGAGTCCTCCCAGTCTGAGACCGAGACCAGATCGAGTAAGGACGCTTTAGATTCCGAGACGAGACGGAGACCTTCAAAAAGTGGCCTTGAGACCGAGACCGATTTTGAGTACTACAACAACCCTTGTGCGAGCTACATGTACGCCCATAGTCCTCCAAGCGGGCGGCCCGGGTTCAAATCCGACCTGTGGCTCCTTCCCTGCACGTCGTTCCCCATGCTCTCTCTCTCTCTCTCTCCCTGAACTCTAACTCTATCTCTAAGGAAAAACCCAAAAACAAACAACTCTTTGAAAAGAAAGCACGTCAGGTCAGTTTGCAGGTTAATAATAATTTAGCATAATTAAAAAAAATACTTCACAGTTTTAATTTGAAATGTAAACAATTGGAAACATTAAAATGCACCCAGCATGCAGGAACATATCAGACATTCAGGCGTCAAACTGCTTTTCACTAAAACTCTTAAACTCCTCGCTTTGTCCTCAGACGAGTGAAAGAAATCAAACTACAGCGGCTCGGCTAGTGAACCCCTTTACCCACACACACACACACACACACACACACACACACACACACACACACACACACACACACACACACACACACACACACACACACTGGAAGTGGGGCAATGCAAGCCAAACACAAATAGTGATTATGGGGGGCCTTTAAAGAATGTCCCTCCGCCTTCTTGTACCCTCCCCCCCCCCCCCCCCCCCCCCCCCCCCCCCCAAAACCTCGACACCCCTTCAGTATTTCATTCATCCTTTTTTTTTTTCCAGGAGCTTAGCTGGGGGGCAAACGGATACACAACCCGACAATTTCACATTTAAAAACTTAATATGACACCAAGAAGCTTGACTTGCATTTGTGTTCCGAAGCAACAGATTGAAATCACTTCACAGAGACGTTTTTTTATTCTTTTTGTCAGCTTGTGTCAAAATGAAATCCTCAAAATGTGCTTGTTAAATTATGATTAACACGAGAAATAAAAGCAAAACTAAATACCACTTCCAACTTTCCCACTCTCAAGTGCCCCCGTCTGAATGCCTGTGTGTGTGTGTGTGTGAGAGAGAGAGGATTTAGAGAGGTGAAAAGATAGTGAAGAGGAGGGGGGGGGTGAGGCAGTCGGAAAAAAGGAGCGCAGAGGTGCTCTTGTCTCAGTTAGATGAAATGGAGGAGCGGGTTTCTTTACACATGCCTACATATTTAATGTGTTGGCCTGCTGCTAGCTGATACTGTGTGTGTGTGTTCACTGATGTGGAGGGTCAACAGAAACACTTTTTTTTACTCGACTAAAACATATTTATTCATGTGAGAAAGGAGCAGCGTGTGAATGTTCTGTCCTCATTAAAAACTACAAATTAAACCTCATGTTTCCTCCTTTCCTCTCCAGTGACTGATGCTCGATTTCTAACAAGGAGATAACAGTGAGAGGATTCAGATGTCTGTAACTCATCAGTCTCATGATGTGAAGAATCAGGAGCCTGGAACCCCCTGACCCCTTTGGTTCGGAGTCCGACCTCAAGACGAAGAAGGACCAATTAACTCTCATAAAGGTACAGTTCATTACACACACTCCAACATTGTCTGTCACACACACACACACCTCCTCCTCCTTTTGTTCAGTCGTGTTCCTGCAGGTTTTTTTCCACCGCTAAACACACACTGTCGGCTCAAAGATGGCTGCCAGCTGTTCTCCGCTGGTTAATATCTGTCAGAGCCACGGGGAAGTTGCTGCAGAACTCAAACTCAAACACACACACACACACACACACACACACACACACACACACACACACACACGACCCTGAACCGAGGGACTGTGCAAACAAAAACATGATTGGACGCAGAGGTGAACAAACACAGAAACAGACAAAGCAGCAGTGCAGGAAATGGAAACTCTCATCAGGGTTCAGGGATAGAAACATCATTTTTTATGGTTTGTTTGTTGGTTTGCTGCAGATTGCATTAACCAGCAGGGCTCTTTAGGGGTGTAAACTCATCTGTCACAAGCTCAAGGTGCGTCCAGATTGTTATTCTAAGTGTCTGATAACCTCACTGTACAGAGAGGAGCTCTAGAGAGACAGCACATCTTTCTTCTCAAAGCCACCGCACTCCTTTGATAAAAAACAGAAATATATTCCTCCCTGTAGAACACACGAGCTGCTTCATTCGCTTTAAATGTTTGTCTGTCGCTGCTTCCTTTAAGGACTATCAGCGTCCCAGATATTGGTACTGCCTGATCAGACACCAGCGAGTGATGTCACAGAGACAGACACCGACACGTCCAGCTCTCCATGTGCTGCAGTGGTATGTCACACATGAAGAGGAGCGACGAAGAATGTAGACTTGAAGACTCTGTGTGTGTGTGTGTGTGTGTGTGTGTGTGTGTGTGTGTGTGTTGGTATCAGATGCCAGCAGAGATGTGGTCAGTGCTGTTGTGTGTATTTACATGCAAAGATTTGCCAGGTGCTCTGCAGCTGTGTGTGTGTGTGTGAGGGAATCTGAGCTCTATTATCAGGCATTACAGGGTTTACCAAAGCCCCATCTGTCACACACACACACACACACACACACACACACACACACACAGGACTGGGACTGGCATACACACACATCATGCCGAACAACAACTGGGTCACAGGGCCAACAGTGGGCTGGAATGTGTGTGTGTGTGTGTGTGTGTGTGTGTGTGTGTGTGTGTGTGTGTGTGTGTTGTGTCCACACCCAAACCTGGAGCTTAAATTGTTGTGGCTCAGAGACTCAGCAGCAGACAGACAGACATTAATATTACTGATTGAACGAGGGTTCAATCCTCATTGTTTGTGTTTTTCCGCTGTCGTCAGACGACAGTCAGGGATCCTGTAGATCTTACTCTCGCTCGTTATACTTATTCAACAGATTTCATCTACAATCACTGAATCTGATGTTAAAGTGCGTGAAGCAGCATGCGCGCTCAATGCGATGGGAAGAAATCTAAACGATGACTTCAGACCTGAGTCTCATCTCTGGCACCGAGCGCTCGTCTACTGAATACACGGTGGCATCATCATCATCATCATCATCATCATCATCATCTCAGCGAAACAACACACTACTGTCCCCCTGTCTGCACTGCCGTCACCACACACACACACACACACACACACACACACACACACACACACACACACACATTGGGTTTCCAATCCAACAGTCGGGCAAAATGTTTTTTTAAATCCGCTATAAAAGAAACAATCTTTTGAATTATGGTTATCTGGAATGAGAGTGGGGCTTTTTAAGTGAGCAGATGGATAACCCTCCCCCAATGAAATGAACTTGTATTGGACAAGTCGTACATGCTCATGTCCTTTTTTTTCTGTGTGTGCAAACAACATCGTCAGCTAATGTTTTAATCTGAGGCAGAAAAATTCAATTCAAATTCTCACTAAACATCTACATCTAAATTTATCACACTCAATATGCTTCCATGGAAGACCAGACTGCTGTTGTCTGAGTGGTTTGCTAGGCAGACCTGTGCTGTAGTCTCATGAAAATATATGGAAATTTACTCCGACTGTGGTTGATGCATCTGCGGTTCGGCTCGCCGAACTACAAAGCGTGTCGTCGTAATCTTGTGGCTTTGCATCCTGGTGCTCCTCCCTTCCTCAGCGTCAAAAAAAACACAGACGTTAAAAGCTCAGCTGAGAGTCACACAGCCTGTTTTTAGCCGCCTCTGGCCGGGACTACCTCTCATTACACTTCACAGAACAAAGGAGAACATGAAGAAGAAAAGCGGAGAATGACAGGGAGGAGGGAGGAAAGGGAAAATGACAGAGAGAGAGAGAGAGAGAAGTGAAGAATCCAGGAGGACTGTGTTTTTACTTGCCCTAAAAGAAACCTGCAGCTGAAGGAACAACCTGTCACTACTCCCTGCCCTGATCCTCCAGCAACGCTCAGTCCTTTATACCCTGAAATATGTAAAGTATAGGGACACACCAGGATGAATCATGAATTGATTTGTACTTTACGGCATCACCAAGTCAATTTCGATGTTCAGGGGGGGTACTGGCCAGAAGATTTCTCCAGGCCCCCAAGCAAAGAAATCTGATCTTAATCCATGGACATGGTTCGGTATCTGAGTTATGAAGAAGTGGGTCAAAATCAAAAGGTCAACAGAAAGTGATCTCCGTTAAAGCTGAGAGGAAAGGCAGGTTAAAAACAAGACGGCTGCTTAAATCAGATAGATTATTGAGGTACATCTGACAAAAGGATGTCAGGATTTATCACGCCGGGTAGAGCGTGTAGGAGGACGAGTTGCAACTTATTTCTCACAGCCTGTTCATGGGTTATATGTGGCACCTTTATTCCACCTTCTTCTTCTGTATTTAAGTCATGCAAAAGCAAAACAGAGGGGCGAGGGGGTATTAACAGAAACTATTTGACATTTGTAAAAAAAAAAAAGGGGAAATCCAAAACAGCAGGACAATGATTTGACTTTTTAGGTAGCAGTTATGTGTGTGAACCGGACGTTTGCATTCAACTGAAAAAGGAGAAGAAGAGTTAAAAGAGGAAAGGTAAGAGAAAGGAAGAGGAAGAAGAAGCAGTGCGCGGAAAAAAAAACACAAAGCCCCAGGAGATTCAAACTCTCCGAGAGAAGGACGAGATCAAGCACTTCATGACGGACAGAAAAGAATTCTAAATATTGTTTAGGAATGATGCAATCAGTGGATCACTTTTTGAAAACTGTCAAGCGCTCAAAAGTCGTGCAAAACTGTGGGCAATGTTTACTGAGTTTTTGTTATCATCTGTGCAAGGACAGAAAGTTAAAGAGGAGTAAGGGGCGCCGGTGGCCAAGCGGTTAGCGGCCCGGTTCCAAATACGACCTGTGGATCCTTTCCCCTCTCTCTCTCTCTCTCTCTCTCTCCAGTTTCTGACTCTGGTCACCCAATATCTCTAAGATCATGTTTTGCACTCTTCCACAGAGATCTCCTCTGGGTCGTTTCTTATTCAATTATTCAAGTGCATGTGTGTGCAGGAAGTTATAAATCTTTGCAGCTGCATGTTTAAGTATTACAAATGTGCAGCTTCTGTTCTGTAAAAGTTTGATTTGTTGTGTTTTGCTGTAGCTATCATCAAAGATTCCTCGTCTCCACTTCATCTTATCCAGCTGAATTGACGTATTGATCGCGCTCTCTTGTTTTGCGTTCATACAGGTCCTGTGAATGACTCCTGACGACAGAAACTTATCGACTGAAAGCTGCAGTTACACATCAACAGCTGCCGAGCAAACAGGTGATTTTAAAGCTTCACAAACCAGAGTGCATTGTGGGAGCTTAGCCGAGACTTTCTTCAGCTTCTAATCTTGATTTGGGCGGAAAGAACGGAAAGCGGAGAAAGCGTTCATGCTCGTGTTTTTATTTGGGGGACAGTGGAGAGAGTTAGAAGAGAGGGAGGAAGGGAGAGAGAGACATGCGGGAAAGGAGCCACAGGTTGGATTCGAACCAAGCCTCCGTACGAGGGGTGCACGCACTAACCACTAGGCTACCAGCGCCCCACATTATCGCTATTCTGCACACACAAAAAAACACCTGAAAGATCCTGCAGAGGGCAAAGAAAACACGGCCGACTCTACATGTTTCTGTTTGCTGTAACTGCACATCAGAGCAGCAGGACAGAAGAGATCGAGCCCACCAATGAACACACACACACACACACTGACGCACACACACACACACACACACACACACACACACACGGCTGGGAGTGGGACTGAGGGGGGAGGAGATGTTGATGTTCAAACTCTCAAAAGGGTTTTGTCCCAACTGACGAGAGAGGAAGCACACGGTTAATGGGAGCATGGTGATTAACATGCAGTCAGTGTACTGTACGGAGCACGCACTAACCCGACGTCAGCGTCACACACTCAGGACACACACTCAGGACACACACTCAGGACCTCAGGACAAAAACTCTCATCTTTAGATCGGGTTATGTAAGCGTCTGATGGACGATGACGCCTCCGGCAGGAAAAAGCATCTCGGGGCCATGAGAAGAAATCAATGTGGAGTCGCGTTCGCTCATTCAGGCTGCTCAGTCACGTTAACTGCTTTTACATCCGTTTATAAAAGGCTTGTCAGAGATTTATTGCACACTGATAATGGCTTTATTATGTTTGTGCATGCACGTGTATGTGTGTTATTCTAAGAGTTTGCTTTACTGTATAACACCTCATCAAATACATATATTTAGAAGCACAGCAGAGGCCTGGGTGGAACACAAAAAATGATTTAAAATCCCCTTTAAGTGTCTTCAGACTGATCGTATAACCTTATTTATAGAGCAGTTGTTGTCAGACTTCAAGTATGATTCCAGGACGTGTTTCAGTAATCTCTAATTGGTGCTGGTTGCGTCTTGGTCTCGCCTGGCGCTGCCGGACCGATTCACTAAGAGTGGACCAGATGTTTCTGCCAGAGCAAATAAAACAGGACAGCTTGCACATCTGTTTGGTTCCCAGGCTTCTCGGGGTCTTCAATCTCACATGTTGCACTCCTTCATTCGAACTCAGTTTCTTGCGTTCAGATGGTTCAGAGTTGTATGCTACATGTATGACTCAAAAAGTCTGAGAACTACAAAACCCAAACAACCACCTCTGCATCACTGGTGTGCAGTTACTCTATCTATCAATCTATCAGCCTTTATCCATACTGGAGAGATGAGTGAGGGGGCAACCATCATTCATAATGACATGGAGTCAAATTACAGACGACAAAGTAAGAGAAATAAAAGGGTAAGAGCTTAAATACAAGTTCAGCGTCTCTTGAGAGGACCCCCCTACATACACACCTTACATATGCATCACCAGTAATCAACATCAGTCAAACACTTGCAGAATGAAGATCAACTCTATTAACAAATAAGTCCGACACGTTTGGGCTTGTGGTCTGACATAAAGTTGATCTTCATCCTACAAAGTGCAGCTGGAGTCATTTTAACCTCTTCCAGCGTTTCTTGCATCTCGTTAGTTAGTTGGTGAAGTTGCGTCAGAACATCCCGCTCTGCTTCTTCAAACTTCTCTGAATCCAATGGAATATTTCGGTGTGATTGAAAAAGTTTTCCAGTCTCACTGTGAACGTTATTAAGACGACACTGTGGCGATTATTGAACGGAGAAAGTCAGAGTCTAAGCAGAGCTGAGACAGAATGATGTAAAGAAACAAGTATTTTACTGCAGCCCAGCTTTACAGCAGGAAACTCCAATTCCAAAGAAAATGACATCAAAACGCCGTACAAAGAACATGGATGTGACTTTCTGTTTGACATTTCTCAAACTTTGCTTTTCATCGTTCACATCATCTTGCCCCCACCTCGGACAAACAGGGAATTCTTCACCCTACACCTTCATCTTGAAATAAATTGTGATTATTGCATTTTGAAAAGGAAGCAAGAAAAATGAATATTTGTAGAAGAAGAAGCTGTGCAAGCTCTAAACACCTGGTCAACCTGGGAAGTTTACTTTGCACAAACACAAACTCAGGATAGCACCTGCACATTTCCCATCATCCTCTATCTCTTGTTATGCACTCACAATAAACAAAGTCTCACACACACACACACACACACACACACACACACACACACACACACTGTCAGAGTAACACTCCTCTCCTGTCTCTTGTTTCAGACACACACACACGGCGTACCTGTCATCATCTTCAGCTGCAGCCACAGCCGGGTGATATCGTGGCAGAGTAGAGACACTCGGTTCAGAGACATCGTGCTGCCGGTACATGTATGCTCCCCTCACGCACATCTACACACACACACACTTTTAAAATCACCCTCACAGGCAGACACACACTCTGTCAGAGCACGTCGCGGTGGAAGAAGTTCACTCTCACTCATCCTGCACGGCCGAGGAGCTCAGCCGCTGACTGAGCTGTCACTGCACGGAGCAGCTCACACACACACACACACACACAGAAACACACACACACACACACACCTCCCCCAGCCTGCTTCCTATGTGTGCCAGCCAGAGAGGCGGGGTTACACAGACTCCGCCCCCAGCTTCACATTTCACTGTTTTCACTGACAGAGAAGATGGAAAGCTCTCAAACCTGCAAAAAAATACACAAAACTTTCAGCTTCTCATCAAGACTAATGTAGTTTTAACAGACTGTAACTGCTCTTAGGATCTTATTATTGATCATTTCTGATGGTTTAAAGCCATCCCACTGCAGGTAATGTAACTGTAAGATAATATCATCAGATACCAGCAAGTGTTAAGAGGCTGAAGACTCTAAAAAACAACTGATTGGCTTTGACGGGGTGTGCAAAATCTGTAAAGGCATGCAGCGGACTCTGATTCCCCTGCAGCTCTCAACATGTAAAAATGACAAAACATCCTCAAAGCAAAGCGTCCAGTAAACTGTTTCAGTGACGCATCAATGTAACGACACCCAAAAAGTGTAGCATGAAAAAAAGAAAAGCCGAAATAAAAGTTCAAATCATGCAAAGTTAAGTCAACAGAAACTCATGTTGGTGCCAGAGCGAGCACAGGCCTCTCTCTCTCTTTCTTTTTGCCGCAGCTTTTCCCACACCCTCTTACACACACACACACACACACACACAAAGAGGACAGCAGGGGGACCCAGTGTGCCACACACACAGACACAGCGACAAGTTGGACTGTTCAACGTGTGGAGAAAAAAAAAAGACCCTCAGGAGGTCGATTCATAATTCCCTGCTCTCGTTTTGGTCTTTAAAAACATGTCGCCCTTTTCACTCTGAATACAGTAACTCCTCACATCCCAGACTGAGTTATCAGAGGATCTATGAGGCCATCGATGCTTATCTGAAAGAAGTAATATACCCTGAACATGTGTTAACTGAGAGGTATGTAAACGCAGAGTCAGCAGACACAGGTTAGTCCAGGTCAGGATGTCTCATTATTCTCAGGTCATGTTGCACAGTTTGTTTTCTAATGTGTGTCTTAAAGCTGCTAGAAATCCAAATGAAGAGATGGCAGCTGTATGGCACCTTTATGTCCGCTCTTGTCAAACATTTATTCAACTAAATATGGACTCAAACATCAAAACAACAGGCGGTGCTGGACGTCGAATTCACACAAAGCACTGAGATTAAGGAGGAGTAGATTAAAACCATGAATGAGTGAGATTAGGAATCGAATGTGGCTAAATTAAATGTCTAGTCTGAACAAAGATTATCACTCAGTAAAGATCTGAATATAACTGTGTGTGTGTGAAGTAAACGTCAGATTAAGATGATAGAGGACGCTCAACAGAGGGTTTTACTTTATAAAGGATGATTTAAAGTCTCTGCTGATTCATCCTCCATCGTCTCTGACAGCTCCAAACATCTGGAACAAACTTTTAAATACGTGAGCTCCACATTTATCTTGTTTCCTCTTTATGATGTCAGCGCTGATGTGACACTTACACTAACCTTAAAATCACCTTCGGGTTAAAAATACTTGATGACATGTGAGGTGCATCTGTGTGTGTTTACATGGGATGCAGAGCAGACTTCAGTGTGTGTGTGTGTGTGTGTGTGTCAGGATGTAAAGGAGACCTGTTTGTGTGTGTATACGGGGGATGTGGTGCAGACTGCAGCCAGGATAACTCCCGGCTGGATTATTTATTTGAACCCCCCCTTGCTTCTCCTCGTCTTTGTCGGCAGAGACGAAACACTATCGACTCCTTCCGCTCCGAGATCAAACGCTATTGGTCGGCCGGAATGTAAACAGGAAGAGAGCGATTGAGAAGTGACTCGGAGGCTGAAACAGGCAGTGAGGAAGGTGTGAAGAAGTCTCATAAACTCGTACATTTATCTGTTATTCTTTTTTCTACACGACATTAAGTCATTAGCTTTTTCTGTATTTATACTCAGGACAATAAGAAGTTAAAATAAAACAATTATGATCATCATTCTGGGCGTACGCAGCACCGTTTAAACTCCTGCTTCAAACATGTGATGAAGGTTTATTTTCTCACACAAGACTCATCCCTCGTCCAGGTTTCGATCGACTGAGTGCCAAGACACTTATTGACAGTCGATTATCCTGAAACTCAAATGTTGTAGTAAAACAAATTCAACACAGCCAGGATGCTCGAGTTACATCACACACACACACACACGCACGCACACACACACACACACAGCTGATAAATGTGTGTCTAAGGCGCAGACTGTAATGAAGGATCACATCCGGCTCAACCCTCCAATAGAGTCGACTGATAGATCATTCATGTCTGAGAGAAACAAATTGATCTTTGCAAATTTGAAAACCGATTTAAAAAGACGAGGGGGGGGGGGGGGGGGGACTTGAAGGTGCAGCGTGCCATCCCACTGTAGGGTCATCTTTGTATCTTTGTACACATCAGACGTTAGGGGGGGATGCTGTTTCAGAGACCCTTTTTATGATGTTTAAAGCCTGACGCTCTGTGCACAATAGAGCAGATATTCAGCTGACAAAGATCTGAATGGACTTTGGATTTGAATCACACATAACCAGCTGCTCATATAAACTCAGTCACCCTCCTCAAACTGATAAACTGCAGGCCGCTTTTCAACCTGACCTGTATTTAGGTAGATTCAACTCTTGATTCTTCCTCTGTGGCAACTTATTGCACTCTGGATTCTCAAGAAAAACTCCTAATGTGCAGACCATTGCAAAATGAGAAGAAAAAAAGGCCCCAAAGTGACTTCTGGGGAAGTGAAGAGTTAAAGGGATGAAGACAAACGACTCATGTGGCGGGGAGACTCGAAACCAACAACTCAGCTCGGGAATTTTTTAACCACCGAAGGTCATAAGATCTTCAACAAATAATGAGAGTGATATTAAAGGACAATAAACTGTTAAAATGATGGGAAATACATCATGAGAATCATAAGAACGAAAGAGGAAGTTTTGCCAATCTGTCATGATGGGTGATTTTTAAAGGGAAACACCAGAGGAAGTTCACCACTGCATGACCACTGCAAAAAAACAATTAATGACTGCAAGCACACATGACTGAACGGAGCTGAATATGTAACTACGGTGAGTCCAGTAGAGTTTAAAATGGGTACTGAAGTCCAGATTCTAAACATCATAGAGAGCTGTCCCCCCTGCCCCCTCCTCCTATAGAGTCGATGCTCACACAGGTCACCATGTGGTGGACTCTGAAGCTTCAGTGTTTATCCAGCTCTGCATGGGTCTGTAAACCTTTCTGTGTTCTAACCTCTCTCCATTTTTCAAAAGCATCTCCAATATTGATCCTAGTTTGAGCACGTTTCTGCTCGTGGAGCTTATTAGAAACATGCAGAGGCTTTTTAGGTCGGGTACAATCACTTCTATCTGAACCACTTCTCTTGCCCGCTTCCATCACTGCAACACCTGTTGACCTGATAACTGCTCTCATATCTGACAAACAGAGGGGCGTCCAAAACGGCCGTGTGGGGGGTGTGTCTTAAAAGCGCCTACCTTCTCTGGTCCAAACAAATCCAGAGCATTCAGGAGCAGAATCTAAAGTTAGAAGGAGGACATACTGGCTGCTGCATTGTTGTCAGAGAAGCCAGCACTTCAACATGTTTCCTTAATGATCAGATAGTAAGCTCAGTAGATATTGCACATATTGCTCCTTTAACTTTAATGTAACTCTGCACGTTTACAGCATTGATAATCTATTAAAAATAAGGAGGAAAGTTCGTCCCAGCAGCAGAATCGCTGCTCCTGCCTTCATGACACAGCCTTTCTAGAATAGCACTGTCTAAAAATAAACACGTCATCGCTAAATAAAGACCAAAGCCTGCAGGAAACGGACCAGAATAGACCTGAACCGTCTCCGAGAGGCACCGAGATCTGACAAATCACCGAGCACCGCACACACCCTGCACGGAGGATTCAGACACATGTGAGTGTGCATGATCAACGCAAATAGTCTTTTAAATAATGCCGACACACACACACACACACACACACACACACACACACACACACACACACACACCTCCTTCTGCTGTCACACAAACACACATGCTGCTGGATAATTACACCACTTTTGATTGAACCACCCTGAGTAAACAAGGATGTAAGAGTTAATCATGCGAGTGTCATACTGCATGTTCTCAGGAGATATTACCACAGGAGGAAATTACGTTTATGATTACCAGTTAGACATCGAATGTTCAGCTCTAACCAAAAATGTCATGCATCAAACATCACCTTAGTTTGGTTTCCTTTCACAGCAGCTAAACAAACAACTTGAAAAGTAGTCCAAACTGAACCTGGTGTTGAAACTAGTCGAATTCAAACTAAAAAATTTGGAAGCACAAAAGGATATAAGTTTCATTTAAGCTGCTCTGACCCTCACTGTCCAAAGTATTGTGCAGAAAATGATGTTTTTACTTCCTGTTTACATTAATATCTTGTGTCTTGTACACTGCTGATAATCCATGCTTATGGGGGTGTTTACCAGGATCAAAAAGTTGACATTGTTTAAGTGTCAGGGAGAAAGTGTGCCGGCTCGTCTTCTCGTCTTTGCAGTTGTTTTTTAAAACTATGATGTGACTTTGAGCTCCCTGCAGATAGACTGAAGTGAGACATCAGATGTGTGAACATCTTGAATTAAACTAGAAGGAGGAGAAATGTCGTCTCCAATAAAACTTGATTATCAGCCCTTATAAGAAGCAGAAAGGCTGGATTCATGCTGGAGAACGTGATGTAGCTGAGTTTATCTACACTCTTGTTACCCCGCTGACTCGTCTGCATGCACATGAACTCCAAGTTCTCTCTACTTGAGTCTCAATTTGTCGACAGTTTCCTCTTTGTTGTTCCGTCTTGTCTCACTGAATGCTTTCTTTATGACATCAGAGAGGCTGTGTTAAAAGAAGCAAACAGGGATTGATGCTCTCTCTGTCTACTTTAAGGGTTGTTGCTGCAAATGACGCAAGTGGTTACATTAGAATTTTATAAGTTATAATAAATGATTCTTTTAAAACACATGATGCTAATGCCCACACTGATATACCACTTCTTGTTTCTTACTCTCAAGTTTACACCAAACTGTAAAAAAGGGCGTTCAAGAATGCTGCATCGTCTTCGTTTTATCAGCTGCTTGACGAGTTCTGAGGGATTCTGAAATGATTTGGATGCAAATACATCTAGATAGAGATCATTTGCAGGTTGAGGTATTGGGAAAAAAATAGATTTTTGAGTCAAATAATACCCCCCCCCCCCCCCCCTGGTTAGATAAAGGTTCAAACTAAAATATACATCAAAAAACCATCGCAACACCAAGAGCTAAATCCAGAAAACGGATGTAAACAACACACAATATGGAACGAACTACATCACTTGATAGAATCTGCAGATATGTAACACAAGAACAATGTGATAGGGAACTGTCAAACCCCATAAAGACAGACATTTGAAGTCAAACCTTCACTATCAGGACTCTCAGAGAGAATGATGGAATTATGATTTCAAAGGAACAGGAAGCTGGAAGGATACAAATGTCAAAACTAAGAGAAGAAGCTGCAGGTTGTGCACATGAAGATACTAGTTTAGACTGGATTGCAACTTTAAAAACTGCAAAATGTGTACATGAAGGTAGTTCAAATTGAATATGTAGCCGTGCATAAGAAGAAGAAGAAGCTGTACGCTACAGTTTGCACATTTCAGTCGACTCGTTTTTAAACACACATCAGGTTGATTTTAAGTCCAAACAATGCCCAAACTGTTGTTTTCCTCTGCCTTAATTAACACTCATGATTTTCAGCCGTGCACCGACAAAAGTAAGTTTGAAGATGCACCACACGACACACACACACACTCCCGTTAAGACTCACTCTGCAGCTGCTGGCAGCACTTGCTGTATCTGTAGTAACTCTCCATCTCCTCCAGCGAGATGCACATGAAACTCCCTCCCTCATAATCCTGCGTTCCTCTGCGGTCCTTCATCCCGTCCCTCAGTCTGTCTGATCTCCTCTTCCTCCCTCAGCGTCTCCTTTATCTCCACACGCAGAGAAGAAAGAAACATATCCTCCGCCTCATCCTGATCTCCTCATTCCTGTTTCCTCCCTGTTTGTCTCTCTCACACACACACACACACACACACACACCTGTCAAAGTTTCCTGAGTAATCACACCTCTTCTCTTTCTCCAGCCCCTCCCTGCTTCTGTGGAAGTCTGTGTTCCTATACCTGACTGAGCAGAGGATTCAAACATCCTCCCACAGTTTGTTTTCACCTTGACCGAGTAACGATCCGTATGTAGGGCTGCAGACCTCGTCACATCGTATATGCACATAAATAACCTGCAAAAAAATGTCTGCATGAAGCGTAAACATGTCAAACAGGCAGCAAACTCTATGGCAGAAAAGTATGCGGTCTCAAAAGATGCAGTACCTCAAACGGCCACTAGAGGCATGCTCCAAAGGGAGTCAATCCCCATAGAATCCCATATTAAAAAGGGTTGACGTCATGGGGGACATATCCACTTCTCATCATCAGGCTATGACGTGAACTTGGATGTGAAAAGAAGTCTTAAAACCTGCAAGTTTGAAATCCTTTCAAATAAAACTCAGATTTACAGCGAGATAGATGTGCATGTGATTTGGAAACACGCTGCAGGTCAGAAATCCTTCTAAGACATAAAGAGACGGAGGGAGTAAAGTTACCGTCCAATGTCTACAAACTAAGATTAACCCTCTGATTTATGAGGGAGAGAGAGAGAGAAGGAGAGAGAGAAGGAGAGAGAGGAGAGGGGGAGAGGAGAGGGAGAGAGAGAGAGAGAAGGAGAGAGAGGAGAGGGGGAGAGGGAGAGAGAGAGAGAGAGAGAGAGAGAGAGAAGGAGAGAGAGAAGGAGAGAGAGGAGAGGGGGAGAGGAGAGGGAGGGAGAGAGAGAGAAGGAGAGAGAGGAGAGGGGGAGAGGGAGAGAGAGAGAGAGAGAGAGAGAGAGAGAAGGAGAGAGAGGAGAGGGGGAGAGAGAAGGAGAGGGAGAGGGAGAGAGAGAAGGAGAGGGAGAGGGAGAGAGAGAGACAGAGAGGGAGAGAGAAGGAGAGAGAGAGAGAGTGAGAGAGAAGGAGAGGGGGAGAGGGAGAGAGAGAGAGCGAGAGTGAGAGAGAGAGAGAGAGTGAGTGAGAGAGAGAGAGGGAGAGAGAGAGAGACAGAGAGAGGGAGGGAGAGAGACAGAGAGAGAGAGAGGGAGCGAGAGAGAGAGAGAGAGAGAGAGGGAGAGAGAGAGGGAGAGAGACAGAGAGAGAGAGAGGGAGAGAGAGAGAGAGAGTGAGAGAGAGAGTGAGAGAGAGAGACAGAGATTGAGAGAGAGAGAGAGACAGAGAGAGAGAGGGAGAGAGACAGAGAGAGAGAGAGGGAGCGAGAGAGAAAGAGTGAGAGAGAGAGTGAGAGAGAGAGAGACAGAGATTGAGAGAGAGAGAGAGAGAGAAGGAGAGGGACAGAGAGAGAGAGGGAGAGAGACAGAGAGAGAGAGAGGGAGCGAGAGAGAGAGAGTGAGAGAGAGAGAGAGTGACAGAGATAGAGAGAGAGTGAGAGAGAGAGAGAGTGACAGAGAGAGAGAGAGGGAGCGAGAGAGAGAGAGTGAGAGAGAGAGAGAGTGACAGAGATAGAGAGAGAGTGAGAGAGAGAGAGAGTGACAGAGATAGAGAGAGAGAGAGAGAGAGTGATCTTCATGAGGACAAATATTGATCAGGTTGATCCACATGACTGTAACGTTTGTGTTTAACCATCGAGTTGAAGTGACCCCCGTCTGAAAGTGAAAACAGCCTCAACGTGTCCAACAGACCGAGACGCAGAGTCTCATGAACGCAGCACTCACCTTGTGTGTAAGTCTGCGTGCGTTTGTGATTCCGTTTCCTGTCTGCCGGCTGACGACGACGACGACAGCAGAGCGGTGCAGACATGATGAGAACAAACACCTGTCACCTGTCACCTGACTCTCTCTCTAACCGTCTCTCTGCTGTCTGCTTCTCTGTCTCTACGTTTCCCTACAGAAACCCAGGCGTTCACACTGCTGCTGTTAGGAGACACGAGGTGAAGTTATCAATTAGCCGCACACGATGACGACTTCAGGTAATCAGTTACTCAACACTGAACAGGGCTGCGTTCAAGAAACAGAATCAAGGTAAACACAGCTGCCCCTGCTGGTGCAGTTGTTATTATTAAAGCCACAACAAGAAAACACACAACAAACATGTTCCTGCAGCAAACTGAACCCTTCTTTGTTAAGGCTTCAAATAACACAAATGTTTCTATTTGGGGATCCCGACACCTGAAGATTCACAAGCTGACACTAACCTCTCCTCCAGGCCGCTGCGCAGCTCCTGCTGTGCGTGTGTCGGGTTAACGCGCTGATAGAAAGCGACAGGTTGTAAATAAGTCGACTCAGCACTTCTTGGCCCTCTTGAATGAACTCCAAAAGAGACATCTTTAAAAATCAAACTCACACTCACTGTCTGTGAGCTCGTTCAGGCCGCCCTGTCTTCCTGTCTGTTCGTGTGAATGTGTGATTGTTTATCTCGCTTCATGTCCGCGCCGTGTTTATCACAGGAAGAGAGGGGTGGAGGTCGATGACATAAACCCCCCCCCCCCCCCCCACAGCTCATTAGACTCACTCTGGATAATCTGTGTTTGCTGGTTTATGTCACAATTTAGGAGAAGATTTGTTCACCAGGGTACAAAAGTCACCTTTAAGATCACTGAATGACCTTTGTTTTGGTTTGACCCTGACTAACCGACCCCCCCCCCGCCCCTCCAACCCCGCCCCCCCTCTGTGTCAGAAAACAAAGACTGAGTCCACAAACTCAAATCTGTTCAATCAGCAGAGTCACGACCTCAGGGGTCAAGAAACGACTGTCAGAATGAAAGTGTCCGAGTTTTTAAAATCTGTTACCGTGACAACCAACTTTGATTAGGAACACAGCACGACAAGTAACGAGGGCCCGCCTCTCTTAAGGCTGTCAGCAAATCTCGGCGTATTTTGCTCTCCGTGTGTCATCAATGGAGGCGAACAAGACGGGACCTGCCGCTGATTTGAAAAGATTTTCAGACACACCAGGAGCTTAAAGGTTCTGATCTAAACCCCAGAAGCTCAGACAATAGGACTTGTGAGCATCCCATCATTGGGTTAAGAATGATTTGGGGGTATTTCTATTAAACTGGTGCCGTCTGTGAAGGTCTCCACCTCCCTGAGACGATCACATTATTTCATTTCATTCATCAGCACATAATCACACGGGCATTCCCAGATTCACAAACTTCAAAGGGCAGCAAACGAGAGCGGTCATGGGCTCTTCATTACGAGGCTTTCTCAAAGATTTGATTTATTTATCAATCAAGAGGACGAGGCGGAGTCCATGAGATCAAAACCTGCGGACGCGTACTCTGGACTAAACTAACGACACAAATGACCGATCCTCCATCTGCTCTGCTGGTAACTATTATAAATACACAAGTCACACATCTGAATATGATCACAGTCCATGTGCTCTTTTTTATATCTCCACTGTAGCAGCTGACCGTTACCATAGAGCTACAGGGATGAAGGGACTCTATAACGACTACCTGCACAACATGATATCTACAATATGCTACATAAAATAACAACACGAGCTACCTTGTTGTTTAAAGTGAAGCAGAGACACGAGCCGGGGACTTTAGAGTCCTGCAGGTTGTTTTTTTTTTTTAATTTAAGGTTTGGCAGCTTTAACAGGATCAAAAGTGCTGAGTGCCACATAGTCGTCAAAGCGAGCGGCCCAGGTTCGAGTCCCACCTGTGGCTCCTTCCCCATTGGTTAAAAAGTGATGTGTTGATAAATCTACTCTACTCCAAGTTTGAAATGAATGTACGAAGTTCACTGTCATTCTCAAAACGTCGACTTCACTCTCAAATTTAAGATAAAAAAAAAAAGACTTTTGTTCCTAACGCCAAGCTGTTATCTCCTCTGTAGACTCATGACAAAGTGAAGAACGGATTGTAAAGACGTTTTCTAGATTTTTAGTGAAATAAAAACAGTTAATATCGAAGTCTGGTTTTAATACAGAGCCTGATATAAGAGACATGTGAGTGAGGCACTCCTTTCACATGATATATATATACTGTACAACAACTTTTGCTGCTTTGCTAAAGTGCTCATGATGGATAGGCCGGATCTTTGTAACATAACAATAAGTAAGGTCTTTTACCTGCTTTCTGTAACATAACAATGAGTAAGGTCTTTTACCTGCTTTATGTAACATAACAATGAGTAAGGTCTTTTACCTGCTTTATGTAACATAACAATGAGTAAGGTATTTTACCTGCTTCTTGTAAAGTGTCTCGAGATAACACTTGTTATGAGTTGACGCTATACAAATAAAAATTGATTGATTGATTGATGTTAAATGTTGAGAGGCTGCAGGGATTCTTACCACTGACAGTCGACAGCACCTCCACGCTCTGCTCCACGCCTTCATGTACCGACAGCTTCTCGCCCATCCTCAGCTCTGCACGCTCTCCTCTTCACATGAACTCCTGAAAGAGCAACAAAAACAATCTGAATATTTCACTCAAACGACGAACCCAGAGAGCAGCTCTACAGTCAAACTGATCCTGAGCTGTGGATTCAGGAACAGAAAGACACTGGTGCACAGTCCGTTTCATTTGGTCAGCAGTGAGCAGGAGAGGAGGAGGAAGGAAGACACACACACACACACACACACACACACACTTTAACACACATTACAGTACTAAAGGCACTTTGGAAATTGCGTAAGACATAACAACATCCATGCCTCTGTGTACCAAACACACACGACTGTACTCAGCGGTGTTAACAACGTTACAGAAGCTAATTTCATCTTTTCATTATATCGGGTTTGCAGCGATTTTGTGCTCTCAACTTATTGAAAGAGACACACTCGACTGTAGCATCAGAGTCTAACATCCTAAAAATGTTTGTTTCACTCTTTTGTTAAAGTCGATTTAAAGCAGCCGAGTTGATATTATTAGCTCTGCAATCGAGGCAAAGGTTGGTGTCAGGTTTGAGTATTTGAAGCATGTGTGTTTTGTGATCTGTCCTTAAAAACAAACACACTCCTGCACACACACACACACACACACACACACCTGATGACTGCTGGCAGAACAATCAAAGCAAATTTGCCCAATTCCTCTTCCAATTAGCAGTGAGGCCGACAGTGGCTCCTTTCATCACTCTGACAATAGAGCAGCATGCCTCCAGTCATATGAACAGGGATCTTGTGACGTGGTGATATGCCAGGCTAAATAAAGACTCCGGACGAGTTCCACATGCAGCACAATGTGACACTTCTAACGGCGAAGGTTTAGGACGACGGCCTCGGGGATGTCCAGGAGCTCGTAAAGATGAAGCAGCAGTTTGCTTTTTCTTTCACTCTCAGTGTGAAGTTATCATCTCTACATCCATTTCACATGCAGCTTTGGATTGCATCTGCTTAACAAACTAAAAATCTGCATGCAAATATGTGAATATGCTGGATTTTTGGCTGGATCAGAGGTCGATTTCACTCGACATGCTGATGATCCAGAGATCTCACTTCCAAACTGTATTTGTTGCATTAGATTTAAAAAAAAAGAGAAGTATTTAAGGAAACTTTCAGCCTAAATGAATCAATGCATTTCATTTATTTTACCTTGATTTAACCAGTTGAGAGGCAAGATCTGTTTTTCATGGGAGTCCTGGCCCCGACAGCAGCTTCAAAGTTTCACACAGTGAGCAAAAGACGGACGACAAACTGAAACCAGAAGCAGAGAAACATGTGCATACAGTGGTCAAATGATCATTTATCCTGGTTTTTAAATCTTCCAAACCAACTAAATGCTCTCGTTTCATTTTGTAAAATCCTCTTCACCATGTTCCTCTAGTCTGTCTACAAAACCCCCCCAATGATGATCCTTCACTAAAGACATGACATGAATCCATCAGATCGAAGGCTGCAGCTGCTGAGAACTTTAAACATCAGCAGAGAACATGAAGAAGAAGTTCATGCAGTATGGTCTTATTATAAGTAATGACTTTGTGTAAAATGGACCATGCACCTGTAGTGCTTCATGATTCTGATAGTATTTTATTCACATTTACAGTTACAGGCCTCACTAAAGGAGCAAAGTGGACCATTATCTTCAGACTCTGTGCAGCACACTAGATTCCACTTCAGGTTTAGGAACTATGTTAAACTGCATGTCATAAAAAGATTGAAACTGACAGATGGTTTTAATTTCACATCAATTAAAGCTGAATTTAGTTAATACCACAAAGATGAGCCCAGAGTCCCAGCAGACAGGCCTTACAACACCTCATAAGAAAACCTGGCAGATTTAGGTTTTAATTAGAGTTTCAAATAGTAATGTAAATTTTTTTCATTGTCAAAGTTCTTTAGAAAAATGTTAGAAACACCAGGGAGACATCACTTCTTCACTGAGAGAGCTAAGATGATTTCTGCTTTTTCACCCTTTAAAACTTCTTATAAAATCTGTTAAAATGAAAACTACACAAACCAAACAGAGATGTTTTAACATCGACACATTAAGCTGCACTTACCTCATCAGAGCCACTCGACTCTCCCTCCCACAATGCAACTCTCCCTGGGGTTGGGTGTACTTTTTTGAGCTTATTCAACCACTTTTTTTTAATGCCGAATCAACAGTTAAACTTTATTATTTAAAAAAAAACAACAGTCTGTTAGAGAGATTTCTTTGAACATTCAACTAAACATCGAATTTGTTAAATGCATCATGGGGTTTGGCGTGTCGACGTCTTACCGACGGACCTGCACTGCCGCCTTGCGTCCGAGCTGGGAATTACAACAATACACGACGATTGATGGCTAGATTAATGTGCTGGAAATCTTTGAATGTGAGTTTTGTGTGCATCAATGTGAATCAAACTAACCTGCACGTATTCCCCTCAAACCAAACAGCTCCACCTATAAACCAGTTTAAAGAGCCTCAGTGACTCCTCTTCCCCCTGCTTGCTTTCAGCAGATGTCAGGGTGATGTAAAGTCTGCTTGGCCTTCAGGTATGCTCAGTGTTTATAATCATACTCATGTGTGTATCCATGTATGGTTGCATAATGTTCTCAAGCATCTGCTGCAATATTTAACATCAGTCTTATCTTGTAACATTTCTGTACTGTGTTATTGTTTTTGTCCTCTTTAAATGTCAATCAGAAGATACTGGTTTAAGACTAAAGTATGTGGAGGCACAACTCATTTTAAAAACATCAATCAGGTGTTTACATGGAAGTTTAATTAGTTCCAAGCAAACAGTTGCATTTATTTCTAAATATGATAATTAGCTGCTTCTCGTTGGATTTGAAAAAAGTAATACATTTGAAGGACTTGTGAAAATCATTTCCCATTTTTTTAGGGCATTACAGACTAAAGTAAATTAATAATGGCAAATGATTGACAGGTTATGTTTTCTGAGGTACAGTAGCTGGAAGCAGAGTAAGAAAAGACGCAACAGAAGAGAAACAGTGACACAGAGTGGTAGAAAAAAAGTGCATATAATGACCCACCCATAAATGTTAAGGTGAGATAACATAAGATAACAAACCTTTTTACAGTTTTACAGCAGCACAGAGCAAGGATAACCCAATTAAATAACCCACAGTGTAGAAATAAATAATTAAAGAGCCGAAACAGAGCTGCAGCTTTTATTAATGTAGTCTGAACATTCAGTTTTATATAAAAACAGACTGATTGATTAAATTTATTTCAGACATATCAAATAAAATCAAACATATCAAAAATACAAAACAAAATGAAAAGCACGAAAATACAACAAAAAAAAAAACAATGTTCAAATTATTTCACAAAAAAAAAAAGAAAATGACACTGCCTGTATGTATGGAAAAGAAAAACGTCTAGAAAGACCTTTGTGCACCTGAAACCGGTAACATATCTTTAAACAGCACATATTTCATTAAGTATGGATAAACACACTGTAGGTAGCTTTACTGCAAACTTCAGTATGTTAAATGAACTACTGTCAGTAGAGACTGATGGACAGTTGCAGTCTGCTGAAGGCTCCAGTGTGTGGAGCTGTGTCATCCTTCAGCTTCTTAAAAAAAGCTCAGTCTGCTATTAATCACCCCCCATACAGCTCCAGGCACCATGCATGCCTGATATCCACTCCTTGCTCACTGACAGCCATGTTGAACATCCCCTCTATTAGCTGCGTCAAATGTCCGAAAAAACCGACGACAAGACCGGAAGTGTGACATTTGTCTTCCTTCAGAGTAAACTAAAACATGAATTTTGATTAAGATAGACTTAAGAACTTCAGGGCATTTAAAAGTATTATTAATAGTTTAAAAGTATTCATTTGTAGGTTTATTATTTTCCCAAGCCAAGATGTTTTGATTCACTGACACATCGATTCAGTGAGGAAATTTATATAAAAGATTTCTGGATACAACTTAAAGCCTAGACTTGTTCAGTCACACACATTTCCCCTGCAAACTTTCTGTTGAGTAATTGTTAAGAAGGGTGCAAGTTGAGGTACTGTCACCATGGGGGGGGTATCGGGTCAGGATGCAGGAATCCAACAAGACTTGAGTTCATTTCTTCAAATTAGGTAAATCAGAAGGGTAACAGAATGAACATCCATGCTGAAAGACAAATAAAATAATATTAATACAGTAAACAAGTCAAATTACTTTCTGAAGGAAATACAGATAAATAAAGTGCTTATGATAAATTAAAATGAACTAGATAGAAACTAAAACAGGAGTAAAATCCACCTTACCATTGCTGACCTGCCGCCCCATGTGAGGATGAAAACATGAGTGTAAGAGAGTGCAGTCTTAAATAAGGAGTAGGCAGCTGAATTCAATCTAATTAATTAGTGACAGAGTGCAAACAACAACCAATCAAGAGAGGAGAGAGTGAGAAACCAGGAAGTGTACTAAAGGAGGTGCAGTAGGAAAAGAGAGGAAGTGAAAGGAAACAAGATTGTTTCTCATTATTATTATTATTATTATTATTATTATTATTATTATTATTATCTCCCTGTTCTCTTCTTCTTTTCCTCCATTTTTTTATGATGGCCACATTAACACCAAACATTTTATTTTATTATTTCTATATATTTAAATTAAAATTTTAATTTTCTTCTTTCCTTTAATGTTGACACATATATATCTTTTTTTCTCCCCTCTTTTCTCTTCCTCTCAATTATCTTCAATTTTGTTTCTGTTTATTTTTCTTGCTACTTCCCATTCAGCCACTCACTTTAATGCATCACACTGTCACACACACATTCACACGTTTCTTACACACTACTTCAACTTACTACTTGACTTTTATATCTACTTCAATTGTATTTGTCTTTGCTAATGTTTGCGTATTTTGATTTTGTTTATTTCTGTTTTGCCTGTTTTTGTTTATTTGCCGTCGCTTTAATTGTCATGTCTTGAATAAAAAAATAAAATTAAAAAAAAGAGTGTTTCTTATTTCCCCTCGCGTTTACATGAGCCTTTTATTGTGAAAGACCACACCGGAAACAGTTGTGTTTTCATTCCCGCTGACTTGACATCACCCCAAATCGCCTTATGGTTGTTAAGACTTGAACGGCTTTTTTCCTGCATCTGCGGGAATTTGTTTCGGCAAGGCATTACAAGATAAAGAAGAAGACCTATCTCGGATACATCAACGTGGCTATTTATTGGTAAAAGTGAAGAAAAAAGGCTTTTCTGTCCATTCAAAGAGCTACTTCGTGCCCCCGGTGAGTTTCTGCCTCTCCTTTAAAAAAAGATGAGCTTCTTCGAGTTTATCCTCGTGTTCGACTAATTCATATTTTAAACATCTATTAGCGACTTGTTTCAACTTGTAGCTACAAGAAATCACGTAAACGCATCTTTATTTACGATAAATGGGATAAAGGGATAGTTTAAATTAATGTTTTGGTGGCGAATGTAGTCGATAAATGATGACAAACATTTTAAGGCAGTAAAACTTGACTAACGTTGGCTTGGCTACTGCCGTTATTTTTACGTTATTTTTACGTTATTTTACGTTATTTTACGTTATACTACACCCACGATATTTTGTATTGAGGAATCGAGTAGAGTTGAGTAAGGCCGTTTTTTTTTTACTTCAAAATGTGTTATTTATTTTATTTTTTTTCGTCGTGTCATGCTGTATTAGCTGCATTTATTCGAAACGTTTTAACAGTTGTTCCCAATTTGATTTAGTTGTGGTTTAATTTCAGTGTAACGGAAGCCGACTCTCGGCGGGTAAACAGGCTAATTGCTCAAAAGCTACAAGTGGGCATGTCTTCAAGCGGAGTGCGTCTCAGATGACCTCAGTGGGCTTCCTTACTTAGACTTTTTTTGGAACGTAACGAAAATTTCTGTTACACCTGCCATTATTTTTAACTATGAATATACACATTTACCTTAAAAGTTTAATTGAATTCATGCCTTTTTCTTCAATTGCCTTTATTTTAGTACTTATTTACTTTGTATTTAATATTATATTGTGTTTAAATTTGCTAATATTGTGGGGTTTTTTTGCTCATATTGTGTGTTGGACAACGCCACAATTTTATTTTTTATTTATTTATTGCACAAAAAAACCAACATAAACATAATAGATGAATGGAAAAACAGACAGTCCATAATGATTAGTTAATTAACAAACTATACATTTTGAAAGAAATGTGCTGGAGGAGCCAAATAAACCCAGAGGGGCTTGTCGAGCCCTCCTAAAGAGAAACATGTAACACAGAGACATATTAGACTCTACTTCTTGAGGAAGCTTAGGTCTTTTAATGTGTGTAGCAAAATGTTATCCATGTTTTATCAGACTGTCGTGGCAAGTGCCATTTTCTTTGCAGCCGTCTGTTGGGCTTGTGACTCTAAAAAGCTTAACAAGCTGATTAGGAGGGCTGGCTCTGTGCTGGGGTCTGATGTGGAGCCCCTGGAGGTGGTGATGGGGAGAAGGATGATACAGAAACTGTTGAACATTATGGACAATAACATGCATCCCTTACACAATCTCGTGTGTGAACAAAAGAGTGTTTTTAGTGGGAGGCTACGGCAGGAGGACAGATTTAAAAATACTTTTTTACCTACTGCAATTGCACTTTATAAGGACTCCCCTTTAAGTAAGGACAGAAGACATTTAAACTTTTAAACTTTAGCCTGAGCTGCATATATCATATATCAAACTGTATTGTGGGCTCATGTTTTTTTGTATGGGTGGGATATGTATGTATATATGTGTGTTGTGTTGTGTGTTTGTATGCTGGCTGCTGGAACACCTAAATTTCCCTGCTGGGATGAATAAAGTATATCTTATCTTATCTTATCTTTAATATTAATGTAGTCCAAGCAAAAACAATAAAGCTAACAAGAACACATACTCAATAAGGTGTAAAAGAAAGCAAAACAAGAAAGAGACAAATTAAAGAAGAGGGGGAAAAATGAAAATAAGATAAAGATTATAATTTCCAAGTTTGGGATCAATAAAGTAATTCTATTCTATTCTAATGAAGTCCCCTTTCTTGGATTCTGTCATGAGTAGGAACTAGTTACCCTGGTCATTCATTAAACTGAAATGGCAGGATTAATACAGGATTAGGATTAATACTACTCTACAGCCATGCCAAAGTGTTGCCAAGAAGTCAGGATTGCCCTTTACAGTCGATTGGATTTGAATTGGCATTAATAAGGCAATAAAACACATATTATAGTACAGGGCTTATGATTTAAAATGTTCACATGCAAATGCAAAATGTATGACATAATAGTACTTTGGTAAAGTATTGTTATGTCATACAAATTCCGATCGAGCCATGTACTAGAGCAGTGGTTCCCAAAGTGGGGGTCGCCTTCCAAAAACAAATGCAAACTGGAAATGACATATTTGACCTATTATTGTGAAATTAACTTACAAAAATGTTGTTCAGTTAGTTTAAGGCTGCTGTGTTTTTTTTAGTGTTGTTCTAATGTCAGTGTTTGGATAGGTCCATTAGTGCGTGCTGCTGTGTGCACCGTTATGCTTTAAGCACTTCCAGGGACAGAGGGGGTCCCCGGTCTCTCGCGTGGTTATTTTGGGGGTCGCGGGATGAAAAGTTTGGGAACCCCTGTACTAGAGTGTCCCTGTCTGTCTGTTGTGATTTATTTACACAACATTACAGTCGTTATTTTAGCATCATATGACAGTTCAACGCAGGTCATCACCAAACCTTCAGGCTTGTGTTTCAACCGGCTGAGAGTGAGATGTGTATTTTACAGAGAACTTGACAGCAGACCAACGAAGTAAAACGAGAAAACCAAATATAACATTTTGTATGTATCCATTCATGGTAACTTAATAATGTTGCTGGTATTTTTCATTTGTAGCAGTTTTGTCTAAATGCTTTTCCCCTACGCCCTTAAAATAGTTCCCTTATGTAACTACGTCTCTGTTCTTTTGGCTGTTTGGGGTTTCTGTGCCTCGTGGTCATTAACACGTTTAGGAATGGGATTCATTTCAAGCTATTTTTCTGGAGTTTTGGACGCTTCTGTTTCAACCTCCGATGCCAGCAGAGGTGGGATAACTTCATCCCCCATTACGCCTCTGTGACATTCATTGTGAAGGCGAAACGTCGCAGGGGCGTAAATATCACACCTCGGACTGAATAGGGTGTTAAACTCAGTTTACTGAGTGTGTTTCCCTCCTGTCTGAAAACTTTCTACTCCTTTTAGTATTTGCTGTTTGCAATGTCTTCATGTCCTACACCCTTGTATTCTGTATAGTTCAAGGAAAAGTTAATACATTTTTTTTTATTCCAGGTCCTGTGATCCAGGTGTTGTTGCCGTCCTGTGACGGATTTACCCTCTCAGCTGTCGGGCAAAAGGAAGAGCGGAAGCAAGGATGCCAAAACCGGTAGGATACTGTTGTTAGATGAAAGTTTGCAGAAACATTTTCGGAAGCTTTCATCACTTTTTGCTCTAAGAAGATGTTCAGAAATGCACCGAGTGGAAAAGCTATGCAATGTCTCTCCTAATTAATTCAGATTGTTTGATATAAGAAACCGAGTTTGCAGGCACAACTTATGAAGTAGTTCAGGATGTATGAGATGAAGGAGATTCATAAAGGTTGCACTCTCTTTCTGCCTAGTCTGCTAATGTTGTGATCTTGTAGCTTCATGTGTGCGTCTACTAAGTGGCAGTTTCAACCCCCTGGCTGCTCCCACTCCTCATACTCCTCATCCAAGTAAACAACAGCCAGAGTGTAAAGTGAACTGCCAGACCCACAGGCCTGCAACTGCAACACTGCTGCCTTTGTTGCTGAAAGGGAGGAGAGAATGCCAGAGAGCTGGGATGTGAACAACGCCAAAACAAAAAACGATTTGATGCAGTTCTTTCATGGCTGTCTCGATGCTGTTAACCCTGTTTTTTTTTTCAGCATTAACAGACCTGGGTAAAGCTCTCTTATGAATAAGCAGATATTGCATTTCACATGCTTCTCTTTCACTTTACAATAGGAATTTTTCATAGTTTATGTGTCCAGTTGTGTTGATTAGTTTCTTTCATGGAAAAAGTACCAGGCAAGGTTGCTAAAGCTTGCGTCATTCACTTTCCTAGCAACTTATAACAACAGGCTTTGCTGCAAATAAAGCATGTCTTCTGTCTGTTCTCGAGGTGGTGGGTGTTTGTGTGTAGGGGGGATTCTGGAAGCTACAGAGGAAGAACAAACCAGGCACTGATGTCACCCTTCATTTCCTCCTCCTGTCCCCTGAGTCACAAGGGCACCATCCCAAAACAGACCCTCGGATAGGGCAGGGAGCGACGTCTCAGTCTCAGACAATAACTGACAGAGAAAGTACAGCAGGGAGGCACTGACATAATAAACAGAGGAAACGAGAGCCATCCGACGTGACTTGCTCTGGGCTCTGTGCCAGACATCATAACTTTTTGGAAAAGGCCTCTTTTGTCTCGGTGTCAGCGCTCATCTGTAAATGAAGGCGTGTAAACAGTCCCAAGGTTGAGTAACATGACAGTTTTTGGAGCCAGCAGGGATAGCAATGAGTTTGTAATAACAATAACTTTATTGATTTCAACACAGAAACACATGGTTCTTGTTCACACTCAGGATTTGGTAGACAGTTTGGATAATACCCAACATGGTTCAGCTTGGAGGTTATATTGTCCCTGCTTTGATTTTAACCCAGTGTGGTTCAGCAAGATCTATGTTTTCACAATAATCAGGCTCAGTAGTGTTCCCTAAGGTCACCATTTGGGGGAGAATTGTCTGCTTGCACAAGTATTTAAAATGTACAAGTTGTCCTATCAACATATAGTTCAGTTCAGTTAATCTGGAGTGATTTGCAGCTTCTTATTTATCCCAACATATCATCTCACCCCTTTGGAGCTCGCTGTGGGCTGAAGGCCAGCTGGGGAGTTATGAGGTGATAGCACCCCACAGGAAGAAGGGCCCTTGCTGGTTCCCTAGCTTGTGGCTGTTTTCCTGTTTGCAGTTAAAGGGGGCCTGCTGTATATATCAGGGCTCAGGCTGTGTCAACATCCTGACTCTGAGGAAGAGCAGAAGTAAAGTGACGAGGGAGGATTATCACTGTCAGGAGAGAGTGAGGAAGGCGACATGGGAATTTGTTGTAGTATTCAGCTTTGAAGGAAACCGTCAGAATTACAGGAAGGGAGGAGTTGGAATATTGTTTCTAGGCAACGTTAAGTTTGTTTGCTGACCGCTTTTATTTGACCCTTAACTGCATTTACCAAACAAATGGGGTCCATAATAATGTAGAGTAAGTGAGGCCCTCCTGCTTCCTCTTTATTATCCCTCTGCTACATCTTGTAAAATCACTTGAAGTCCCTCAGATTGCTGTTAACCTTCCCTCCCTCAAAAGGATGACCATTTGTGTTGGTATGTAGCTGTGATTGTTCCTCTCCCATTCTCATGCCTCCTTTCTTTTCTCCCTCCCTCCCACTGAAGCCTGCCTCACCCTGCAGGGGGGTTAATCAGAGGGACAGACAGCTGCTCAGAGCCCAGCAGGCCAGATTAGCAGTTCTACTGATTGAAGTGTGTGTGTCTGTGTGCGTCTCTCAGCAAAGCTCCTCTTAGCAGCTTACAGTTACTAAACAGCTGCACATTTAACAAGGGGCCTGTCTGAGAGAGAACTCGTCTTCACAGCTGAAATGGAGAGGGGGAATTAAAGTGCAACACAGAAGGAAAACAAACACGTACAGCCTGATGCAGTGTTTGACACTCAATAGCCACTTTCCTAAACGCCCTCCTAAAAATGCACCTGAATCTTCCCGAGTTATTCTTTAACATATGTCCCTCTCAGCGGGACATCTTTCCTGTTGGACAGGAGGGACCTCGGGCAAGACATGACATCAAAAGGGTGCTGCAGAGGCCACAGTTTAATGTTTCCAACATATTCAAAGTGGTCAACAGAGCAATGTTTGGTGTAATTGGACATGCAGCATTAACAAATGTGTAGAAAAGAAGATTTTGGCAAGAAGAAACCACAAAGAAGCACCTGCATTATGTCTAACATGATTACACCAGTCACACATCGCTCGCAGGATATAAACATCATCATCCTGCTCGCTCGCCTGCAGTGAATTCCCTAGTTATTGCCTGCTGCATTCACACACCTTAAGGAGGCTCCCCCTGACTTGTGCATGTCAATTGCAGCTGAAATTATTCTGGCCATGTTGGAGTTGGAGCTCACAAAAGTTGAACTACTGCAGAACAGAAAATATGCACCCATAATAAGCCCATTAGCATTGAGAGTTGCAAAAAAAACTGTGTCTGAGTTTTAACTTCATGTGGAAGCTAACGGGCTGCAGCAGCTTCAAACTTGCACCAAGGGCAGTGTCCCAGGATGTTTTGATGCGATGCAATCACGCGGAAAAGTCACAGTTGTCGTAGCCTGCAGTGCTGCGATGTGTAGTTACATTTCTTGGAAGTTGGGCAGCTGACTAGAGGGACTGTCAATTTAATTCAGTATGCTTTCAATCATTTTAAAATCCCTCATTAAACAAACACACCTGAGTTTATAGTGTTCATGGTTTTATCTGAAATATTTGAGCAAAGCTTTACATCTAGAGGTGTCACTGTTTGGGCTTCACTGCAGGTATTTGTCTTTAACTTCTTACCCTCATTTTAAGAAGGTAAATCGACTGTGTTGCGCAGTCAGTGTGTTTGTTACCAGACTGTCACATGAGGACAGGCTTGCAGGAGTTGCTCCTTTAAGATTGCTCAGTTGTCAGTGTGTGTGATTAGCTGTGTCAGAGCATCGGCATGTTGTCGTCTCTCTCCTCCTCCCCCTCTCTCTGCAGGAGAGAGCGGATTAACTGACCGTCTGGTCCGCGCAGGATTCCACCACTCTGTGCCCTGTGGGTTGGCTATGTTTTGGCGCACACACACACACACACACACACAAAGGCCCCAAACAAATGCAAGCGAAGGAACATTCATCTCCGGTCACTTGGAAACCCCAGCTCAGCAGCACTATGTTGTCCATAACTACTCGAGTCTCAGAGAGTCAATGAGGCAGCTACTGAAACCAAAACAGAACTAATTCATCTAGCAGTGAGCCACGAATGTTTCTTTATTCAGAGGGCTGATTTTGTACACTTGAAAGAGCAGACAAAGAAGTTGTCCTAGTTGCAGAAGTTTTGTTTTAATTGGCTTTATGTGGTGTGATGGAATTTGTGCCAGAAATCTAACACAGCAGATCTCAGCCTGTTGAATATGTGCAAATCTTTTCTCTAAAATGCTATGACTATGTTGTGATGCTTTCTTCCTCTCCAACATTGACAACAAATGATGATTAGAATAATACCGCCTGACCCTATTGGACAATTGTAGCTCAAAGATGTCATATTGTTTGTATACTTTCACCTAAGCCTGAATTAGCTTTAGTTCATGTGGTATCGTGTAACCATATCCTCAGCATCCTCGCTGTAATGATGTTGACAGGGCTTTGTTGATACGAGCAGCTTATGTTATTGGATGTCACTTTCATGCCATCTAAACTTACATATGAAAAGCATTTGAGAATCACTTGAAGAATTACTCGACAGCAGCACACATTGCATGCAACTTGAAATAGTTTGAAGTTATTCAAACAATGCTTTTATAGCTGAACAGATTTTGATTGATGCATCCTACCACAGGTTTCATATTCTACCTCTGCAGGACACGTTGAACTCCTCGTTTTTACATTTTATTTCCTGAAAATCATTCCCTGGTTTGTCTATTTTTTTCTTTTTCATTACCGCTAATATATCTGGTTCTAAACTGCAGTGTGGGCAGGTTTTCCAGACTGAAATTAAGCCTTGATCTTTGGGTGGATTTAAGAGTAAGTGCCTCTTCCTATGATTTTTAGATACTCTATTCCCTTTAACACCAAGGCACTATGTTTTGAAGCAACTTAAATGCCTTTATTGTCACAGCATGGTCATGATAGAAATCAAACAGTCATTCAGACAAGTAGAAGGAAACTCTTCTGGAGGTCAGTTGCTAATGTTTGGACACACTACATCTTCCTCAGAGTCAAACAGTACAAGAACCGATTTGAATAACCTAAATACCCTCCCACTCACAGAGAGTCATCTCTCATTCGTCGAGAAGTGGGAGACATTCAGACATTTTCAACTTGAAGTCTTTACCAGAGAGTCAAACCACTTTACCGCCAGCATGTTAAACATACTTGATTTAAGGAAGCGCTCCTATCCTCCTGTTTTTTGGGGCACAAAATATCTTTTGCACTTCTGCAACTGCATAAATAGATAATCTGCAAAATGTTCAAGGCAAAATACCTCATTGAGTTATTTAAGACTTCTTTTCCTTGGACGCTGCCCACATTGTCCCCAAAAGTTGCCCTGGGCCTTAAGCAGGTCAGATTATGAAGATGTAGGATACAGTTTGGTCCATTTCCATAAATGGACTGTCGCACAGTGTATTTATAATGTCATGCTGCATACCTATAGTGCAGAGAAAGTGCCGCAGCTTCATGGCTAATTAATGAGTGGGAGATACATTGTGGTCTGAGCCTCATGTGGTGCAGCGGGAGTCCAGTCATTTGCTGTATAGACACAAGTTTCATTGATTATTCATCTCAGGGTTATTATGAGAGACAGTGAGGGAGAAATGCAAAGTAAGCCTTTCTGAGGTTGTGTGTATAATTTCTCTGAGTAAAAAGGAAGGTTCGCTGCTGCTTCTTTTCTGCATCTCGTCTTCTCCTTTCCCTCCTTTTTTAAGAGGTTGGCTCATCTTCAGTAACCTCGCTGTAACTTAATCTGAAAGAGAGTACACCCCAGATCTGCTCTCTTGCTTCCTGTTGCGTTTATCTTCCCCGCTTATTTTTTTCTCTCTTCTTGCAGCTTCTGCACTTCGCCTCTCGTGCTCCCCTCTGTATCTCTTCTCATGTTAACCGCAGCTGAGGCGGCACACAGCTCAGTGTGTGCGTAGGTGTGAGAGGAAGGATGTCAAATAACTCAGAGGTCAGCCCCTCGATGCTCTGTGCCATCAGCTGCTGCTAGGCCTTCTGCCAGTGCTGCTCCGCAGGGCACAGCCAATGAACGAGTATTATTCTCTGCACCACCCCATGAGGGGTAGCTGAGAAGTTGTGGGCTGTCACGAAAGCTGGGGCGCTGCTTGCTCTGGCAGTAAAGGATGGAAACATGGAGAAAGAAAAGTTAAACACTGTTGCTACTTTGGTTAGGATTGAGGAAAACTGACACATGCTGAGCAATCGTGATTCTGCAGATGTGTTGGTGCATTTTTGCCACGTGTCAAGTTTACTATTTCTATCATAATGTTTTGGGAAGATGTTTGCATTTTGCATGAATTTGATTAAAAAGTGGAGAAACAAAGTGGAACAGCGGATGTACGGGGGGATTGAACATGCAATAAAGATATTTGGAAAGAAGATTTGGGAAAAGGCTTCTTTGAAAAGTTAGTTTATTGATTTAGTTTGGTTTCAACTTTCGACTGATTGTAGTCGAGCAGCGACAGCAACATGATGTACAACTTACTAGAAGTTGTACATCATGTTAAGAAGTTTAGAATAAAAAAAACTTACAGTTCACTTCAATAAAACTTGATGTGACAAACAAATGAAACTCTTGTTGTGTTTGTTTTCTAGATCAATGTTCGTGTGACCACCATGGATGCGGAGCTTGAGTTTGCCATCCAACCAAATACGACAGGGAAACAGCTCTTTGACCAGGTGAGCATGACTGATGTACCTTTTTCTTTTTATAAAAGGTTTGTTTGCGCTCCAGAAGAGGAGCAGGACACAGACATTCATGATTTTTGCTCATCAGTGGAGACATTTTTGTGTCGAAGGAGAAGACTTCAGAGAAAAGTATTTTCAGATCTCGTAAAGTAAAGGTATTCATCTCAATCTCAATTTCATCTGAAGCAATTGTTCATCAGAGTCCATGCTTTCAAAACTCCTTGTCTCTTGTAGTTCACATCTTTTGGAGACCAAAAAAGACCCTAAGGAAAAGTAATTTAACCGATGTGAAAGAAAGGATTTGCACAAATAAGTTATGCGCTGAAGCATCCATGAATGCCTTCCAACCTACTCCAGGGATCCTTGTTGAGCATCTGCTGCATGTTTGGACGAGGATGTGATACCAAATGTGACATGCACAACACAAAGAGGGCGAATCCAGATTAAATAAATTAAAGAAATAATTCTTGTATCAGCTGTAGAAATCCAGATTCCCTTTTTTGTTAAATTCTCAGGTGGTGAAGACGGTGGGGCTGCGGGAGGTCTGGTTCTTTGGTCTACAGTATGTTGACAGTAAAGGCTACAGCACCTGGCTCAAACTCAACAAGAAGGTCAGTTCTCTTCTGCTTTTTCCCCCCGTCACCAAACACATGTGTTGTATTTCTTACATGCTTGCTCTCTTATTTGTCAGGGTCTCTCTACTCTCTGTTTCCCTTTTATCCGTTGGTCTTTTATCCACTCAGTGCTGGATGTTTGTTTGGGATTTGCCCAGAAGCTCTACTGGAGCCTCTGATGCACTCCTTTTACAGGCGTCCTCTCTCACTCAGGCTAACACACACACACACACACACACACACACACACACACCAGCATTACAGTGCGTCTGTGTGTTTCTGACTTTGCATGACAGAAGATTCCCCCCACACTCCACTAGTGTGTGAAGGAGAGAGAAATCAGGAGCTCCAGAAATAGTTGTTGAGAAATTCTGATTACACTTCAGTGTTGTGAAGCACGTGTGTCCATATGTCCGGTCCTTCCACAAATATAGACCAGAAACAGGATTTAAAGCGGCTTCAAAAGGAAACTATTTCCGTGCACATGCCCCCTGAAATCCAAAGATCTCCTCTGAATTACTGTGACAAGATTATGTAAGTGTAGCTCAAAGAGCATTCTAGTTTGTTGCAGTTCTTTTTCATGCGTTTATATTGGAGGAACAGTTCTGGAAAGGATTCATGCTCTGACATTAACCCCGGACTATAGCAACCATATTTTACCCTCTGGCTTACTTGTAAAATCTCTTTACTGTAAGACTTGACCAGCTGAACAAAATATCTTCAAATGATGCAGGAAGACTGAACAGCTGACCCACACCCTTACACATTGTTGACTTGAAGCCTCTTTTACATCTGGGTATGCTGACTGGACTTACGTGAGGTCTGTTTCTACTGCACACTGTCTTAAATTCTGTACAGTAAGATAGATATTTGGACTAAACATCATCCTGCTCAACTGTACAGATGTTCCTTGACTCGTATTGCACACATCTTTGATCACTTTTTTTAGTCCACTGATAGTTCTGCTGTTCACTAGCTTTCTTGTTTTATATTTTGCTTTTATGTTTGATGTTTTTTAGCTCCAAAAACACCAACACTAAGATATATGTGTAAACCTACTCTGCAACAAACCCGAGTCTGATACTGTAACAAGTGCTGCATGTATTTTCTGACAGGTTTTTGGAACTCTGAATTTAGAGGCCTTCTTGTCTATGTGAGCAGTGCTCAAAAATATTTATGCCTTGATGGATTTATTATTGTTAAAGTTCATGACTTGTCCTTCCTTCCTGCTCAGCCAGTCACCAACATGCAGCTTTGATGCAACCTTTATGATCTGCTGCTTAACAGATGGTGTCTTTGTCTTTCAGGTGACCCAGCAGGATGTAAAGAAAGAAAACCCTCTACAGTTCAAGTTCAGAGCCAAGTTCTTCCCCGAGGACGTCTCAGAGGAACTCATCCAGGAGATCACCCAGAGACTCTTCTTCCTGCAGGTAACAACACACTCTCTGCTCAGGTTTCCATCTAAAGGTAGTCCAAAATGTAACAGGAGAGAAAGGTCATATCTGCAGAACATATTTATTTGATAAGAAAGCTGAAAGTTATTTTTAAAATAAATATGAATGTTGAATAAATGAATTAATTCTTCTTTTTATCGACCTCAGGTGAAGGAGGCCATTCTCAATGATGAGAACTACTGTCCTCCAGAGACGGCTGTTCTTCTAGCATCATATGCTGTCCAGGCAAAGTATGGAGACTACAACAAGGATGTTCACAAACCTGGCTATCTTACCCACGACAGACTGCTGCCTCAGAGGTGAAAACACACACACACTATTTCCCAGCCTGTGAGAACACTGTGGGAGGTTTCTGTTTGATTTTCACACAGATATTCTGAACCTGGAATGCCTCGGGTTCCCTGTTGGAACTTTCAAGGATTTCCTCCTGCGAGGTTATTTCATACAGTTCAACAATCCTTTCAGGTGAAGTCATTGTGCTTGTGTTTGTGCACACAGAGTCCTTGAGCAGCACAAACTTACCAAGGAGCAGTGGGAGGACAGGATACAGACCTGGCACGAAGAACACAGAGGAATGCTCAGGTACATACGTGCATGTTGTGAGGACAGTGAACTGCACATTATGTGTCCGTACAGTTTTTATTTTTAGACCGGCTCTTAGACAGACAAGGCCAAATAAGTCATGTTATGCTTGTCCACTTTTCCAGAGAGGACTCGATGATGGAGTACCTTAAAATCGCTCAGGACTTGGAGATGTACGGCGTGAACTACTTTGAGATCAAAAACAAGAAGGGCACACAGCTGTGGCTGGGCGTCGATGCCCTCGGCCTCAACATCTACGAACATGAAGACAAGTAAGCAGCACGCACAGACGCATACACAGAGTTGAGTTTACAATGTAAGATAAAATAATTTGATCTTTGAAGACATTTAAAAGCTGGCCTGACTGTTTACACTTTTCAGTTCCCATTAAGACATGACCAATAAACACCAGTTTACCCGCCATGTTTTGGTATGTATGACACTTTGAGATCTGTGGTTTGCTGTAAACTACTGAGCAGCCACAGACATGTACACACGTGAACAGATTTGAAACAGTTTCACAACCGAGTATGTGCCAAAGCATGTCATCACAACGGTATTTCACCTCCTGTGTCACCCGACCTCACCACAAGGTGTGACCCAGATTAGAGATACAAAGAGGATTTATCACAGTGAAGAAATAAAGGAAAACATCATATTATAGTTTCTCTGGCTGTGCAGATCTGTTTGCATTTTCTTTTTCTAATTAATTAAATATCTCATTATTCAGCAGGCTAGATTTTATATTTCTCACTTTGTCGGAGGCCCGTTCCCAAAGGTAAAATGCAAGTTTCGAGTAAGCGAAGCTCCTTTTTTGAAATAAAATCTGAGAGAAGGGAGGACTGTGTCGGTCCATTGTAGGAGAGTCTTTCCTGTCCTCTGCTCAGATATTTTTTACCCTTTTGTGGATAAAGGGATAGATTTAATCACATCTCCTGCAGCATTTCCTTTCGCTGCTTTCCCCTTCCTGCCCGTCTTCTGAGGTCATCACATCTGCCTTTCTTTTTCTCTTGTCAAGGTGCCACAGGAAGGAAATGAGTGATAGTTTATTTCTCTCATCATCATCAATTTATCCATATACTCCCCTCTTGTCCTTTCTTTTATTTGTACTTTCTGGATTAGAGAAAGTGATATTTGTTCTCTTATCTGTCACCACTTTTTAAAACAAAACTGCAACATAAACTAAAAAAGGAGCATTCAGTCATCTGATTTCCTTACAGATGATTTGTTTCTCTTAGGGCACCACCTGCTGGCTGATAGTTAAAACATGTTTTACTGTGTATCATCAGTGAGTGGGATGTAAGCTGAAGTATTTAAAGTTCAAGTTGTAAACTTTGTTTTAAATTTGTGTTCCAGGTTGACACCAAAGATCGGCTTCCCCTGGAGTGAAATACGAAACATCTCTTTCAACGACAAGAAGTTTGTCATCAAACCGATTGACAAGAAAGCACCGGTGAGAGTGAGAGGAAAAACATCAGCCATATTTGACTTACTGCTTGATTCTTTAAAGAGAGGAAAAACTCCTGCTTTACATCCTCCCCCTTCTCCTTGTAGGACTTTGTGTTTTACGCCCCCCGACTGCGCATCAACAAGCGGATCTTGGCGTTGTGTATGGGGAACCACGAGTTGTACATGAGGAGGAGGAAGCCTGACACCATCGAGGTGCAGCAGATGAAGGCTCAGGCCCGGGAAGAGAAGCACCACAAACAGATGGAGAGGTACAGCAAGTGGACACTTACTAAATTGCACATCATTTGTTGGGTTAAAATGAGACTTGCTTATTTAATATTTTACCCTTTAAAATTGCACTGTAATTAAAACACTTTTTGAAACACTTGTAAAAAGGTGTTGATAATAATTACGCCACTAGAGGGCAGCCTTTCTTCATAGAGTTCATGATCTGAGGCAGAGGGAGTTTTATTTTTTTTAGATAAAGGTGCTACAATTATTATTTTTTTCTGTCATTAAGGATCAAAGCTAACTTTCCTCAAAATAACCCTGAATTAACTTTTCTAATCGTTCACAAGTTTATATAAATCAAGCGGGAAAACAAATTCCCCAGTGCTGTAACTAAAGGTACATTTGTTTTTCTGCACTTGAGGATGTTTTAAACCTAAATGAAAAGGTCATTAGTAGACTTTGTCGTTGGTCATGAGAAGGGCTGCATTAGGAATCCTTCAGTTTTTAATCTTTTACCAAGTTTTTAATGAAGCTTACTCTCCAAAACAAGTCGACCAGGGGGGGAAGAGTATTCAGCTAAATGAAGCAGCTCTGCATGTCTTATTTCCAAGTTCATTTACACACACAGGAATTTGTCTTGGTGTTTTGTTGCAAAATAATTAGCCTAGCAGTTTTCCATGTGCTGCATTTTATTTGTACACATATTCTGAATATTCATGCAAACAAAATACCGCGTGTTCTGGAGACATCTTTTGAAAATCTGTGCTCAACACTCATCATCCCTGAATCCATGAGTCACAGTTAGTCTGGAGGCTGAGCGCTGTATCATACTAGAAATGTTTTGTTACTCGTTTAACAACACTCTATCTTAAACGTGTCTTCTAAAACTTTTCAGGGCTCAGCTGGAGAACGAGAAGAAGAAGCGAGAGTATGCGGAGAAGGAGAAGGAGAGGATAGAGCGTGAGAAAGAGGAGCTCATGGACAGGCTGAGACAGATTGAAGAGCAGACGATGAGAGCTCAGAAAGGTATGCATGTTTTCTTTTCATCCACTTATCTCTGCTTCCTCTTCTCTCGTCATTTCTGTCAAATTGCAGAATCTCTTCAGGGCTTTGAGCCAAGGCCCGTCATGTCTAGTCCCCGTGCTTGTACGACCAGAATGAACTGAAGAGTTATTTTTGTAAATGCAGCCTCAGTTCAGATGAATTTGTGTAAATATGAAACTGAAGGATCAAATGATTTGTAACACGTCTACAGAGCTGGAGGAACAGACTCGTAAAGCCATGGAGCTGGAGCAGGAGAGAAAGCGGGCGAGAGAGGAGGCCGAGAGGTTGGAGAGAGACAGGCTAGCGGCCGAGGAGGCGAAGGCGGAACTGGCCATACAGGCTGCAGACCAGCAGAAGACCCAGGAGCAACTGGTATGTGTGTTTATGTTACAATCTGGCTCATTCCTCTGATGTTTTATTTTTGATTCATGCTACATTCTTCTGTCTGTTTTCTTCCAGGCTTCAGAACTGGCTGAATTCACAGCCAAGATCGCTCTGCTGGAAGAAGCCAAAAAAAAGAAAGATGACGAAGCCTCACAATGGCAACACAAGGTTTAAATTCAAATATCAGAAGAACATGCAAACACTTTGAAATCTTTCCAACTAGAGTCTTACTCTCCCCTCTCTGTGTCGTCTCCCTGCAGGCTCTGTCAGCTCAGGAGGACCTGGAGAAGACCAAGGAGGAGCTGAAGACAGCCATGACGGTGGTGCCAGCTCCTCCGGGTGGCAACGGTGAGAACGAGCATGACGAGCAGGATGAGAACCATGCAGAGGACAGCGCGGAGCTCTCCAACGAGGGAGTCAGCCAGCTCGACCTGCGCAGCGAAGAGGCGCGCGTCACCGAGGCCCAGAAGAACGAGAGGGTCAAGAAGCAGCTGCAGGTAAGGGACAACGTTGACATTTCATGATTTGTTTTTTCCTCTTCTGCATCTCTGCGTCTCTGTACGCTCCACTGTTGTTGTCTTTTTCTGTTCCGTTCTCCTCACCTTCCCTTCTCTTCGCTCTCTCAGACATTAAGTTCAGAGTTGGCCGAGGCGAGAGACGAAACCAAGAAGACGCAGAACGACGTGCTGCACGCCGAGAACGTGAAAGCGGGCCGAGACAAATACAAAACCCTCCGCCAGATCCGACAGGGCAACACGAAGCAACGCATCGACGAGTTTGAGTCCATGTGAGAGCAGCACCTTTTCCTCATCTGCTCCCGAACTCTCCCGTCAGCGGATGCTCAGTTTTCACGGACAACAGATGCTCGCCCCGGCAATCCTGAGAAGTCAAAAAAAAAACTGCCAAAGTCGGCATTTCCACTCCGACATTTACGGAGCTGCCTACGCCACTCTGATCAACGTCTCCTATAATCCTGAAAAGAAACTGCTAAACCAAAAGTGAAGCGTTTGTATTTTGAGCTAACATGGCCATAGAAAGCTACATTTGTGTTTTGTTTTTTTTTTGTAATGCTTGATGACTTGTATGCAAAGGTTACGTATGTCCTCTCTTTTTGTTTTTAAGATGTCTTTGCTGCTTTTTCTTTGACTCGTTTTACTGATGGCGCCCTTCTTTTAAGTTGTCTGTCCAACATTTGAATACAGACTGGAGTTTCTTTTGGGGGGGAGAGTAGGTCAATATTTTCATTTAGTGTCAAAGCTATGTTACATTATAACAAAATATTACAAGCTAATTATGCTATTTATATCCCTGTCTGTGAGCTGAGGTCATTTCAATGTATTGGATTCATTTAAACAACAACTACAGGTTATAATAATAAACTCACTGCAGTATTTCAACACTTTCATGTCAGGCTGAATTAAAAATCCACAAAAGCAGTATTTAGAATGAAATGGAAGCTCGTTGGGAATAGAGCCACCCGTCTAGTCAGAAGGCAGGGACTGATGAATGAATGTAGCAGAGGTCACAAAGGGAAAGTTTTTTTGTTTGTTTTTTTTTACATGCAGAGATGATAGGGTAGCAAGGAGCTATCACCCTGCGATGAGGAAGTGTTCTAAGATAAGCTAATTGATAGTTGTGTGTGTGTATGTGTGTGAAGCATCCAGTGTTTGAGTCCCAGTCACCACAGATGGTTTTCTCTGCCTACCAGCTCACAGAGGAACAGGGTGACTGTTTGTGTGGAAGGCCTGCTTCCTGTGTGACTGGGGAGCTTATGAAAACATCAGTCCTCGATCTCTGGACAAATCTCTACCTCAGTAATGTTAGCGGTGGTGACTGAAAGTCAAACACTCGTGGTGCCTCCCTCCGCCCTCCAGACGATCAAAAAAAAAAAGAAGGTTGTTACTTCACATGGTTGTTGTTACATATTTGGGTGGCGCTTCTTTTGCAGGCGATGCGATCTGCCTGATATTTTGGGGAGTTAAAGACTTCAGCAGGCTGTAATGGCTTCAACAAAATCTCCACCAACGTTATAGAAAGCATCTCTGGAGACTCTTTCTTTTCAACCAGAAACAACAGTTTGTCTTCTAAGCCTCCAAACTCCATCGATTAAAAAGGTTAATTTAACTACACGGAACAGGAGGCGCTGGTCTACTGCTGCCTTCATCTTTTAGTGTTCTCTTAATATGACGTAGATCTGAATAACTATTTCATGAAAGTCAAGAATTAACTGATCGAAGACAGGATTGACCAGCAACTCTGATGTCTGCAAGATAAAAAAACAGTTTTTATCAGTGGAGTTTGGGGCGCTTTAACGGCTGTTTATGGGTTTTAAAGAAGGATTTTACTAAACAAAAAAAGTATCTCTGTATCGATCCTTTCTAAAATGTTTTACAAGATTTAACTGCAGCCATTACAGCCGGTCCGCTGACTGCAGGCTGAAGCAATTTACAAAGTAAAAATACAGACGTGGTTAAAAATCACTGAACTTTACCCTTTAAATGTTTATTTTGAAACTTTTTTTTTTTGTATATGTAACATTAAGACAGTGGTTTCATCCTGCTCCCTACACTGCTTAGATTTTCTTGTTCATTCTCATTTTCTGCAAAAACAAACGATGAGAAAGGTGACTGAAATGATGCTGCACAGATCATGTTTGAGATGTACTGAATGATGAGAAATGTTTTTGAAGAAGCTTTGTCTGTCAGTTAGTGAAAATGAAGGAGGGTGATGTGGGGCATTTGATCGTGAGGAGGCCGATTCATGTTCTCGTTCAAATGAGAAACTTGTGATCACAGAAATGTAGAAGTTGTAAGTAGATCTTAACATGAAGAGACCCGACTGTTGTTCAAATCTCTCCAGTGTCAAATGGAGAGCAGGCCAATTTCTTCCATAACCTTTATTCTAAAATCTCAAACAAAACTTCGGTGCACAGAAAACAAAACAATTGTTGGGGTGGAAATCAGCTTGAGCGTGCTTTTTTTTTATTATTATTAACAATCCGATGAAAACATGTTAATGGTATTATTTGTTATGTGACAGCTGGTGTGGGTTAATATTTTTTTTAATAGAGTTTTAAAGTTCAAGCACTTGTTTGAAACAGGACACTGAAGCCTGCCTTTTGTGTTTAACTTCACAGTGTCCATTGAGAGAATATTGTTTGTGTTGTGTTTGCCATAGCAGGTGGAAAAATTTACCTTTTTTTTTGTATTTTGTACAAAGAACCTCAATTAGCAGCATGCATCGCTATACTGGACAACTTCCCTGGAGGGGAAAACTGACAGCCCCGCCCCGTCTCTACTCCACGTTCAAGCTGTGAGGCTTCAGTTGAATGTTTTTTTTTGGCCCGCCTGTCCCCTCCAGTGAAGCCAGGGTCCGTGGTGATGCCTGCACTGGCACCAGCTGTCACATTTTGCTGTTTTTTTTTTTTGTTCATGTTTAGTACTCTTCATGATAGATAGCACAGATGGATTGCAGTCCATTTCATTGGTTCACAAATAAAAGTTTTAAATTTTGAGCATGTGTTTTGTCATTTTTTTATTCTTTGAATTAAAAGCTAGCGTTCAGCCAAATTCTCGTTTATAAGTTTTGCATAAAATTCTACTCAAAAACATGAAGAGTTAAAGATTCAAAAAACTGTGTCTGTCTTACAGTGACAGAAAATGACCTTTGGTTAGAGGCTCGTGTGACATGAATTGTGCCAATTCACAACACGACATGTCCCAATTTAAAAAAAAAACAACATACTAACCCAGGGGTGGGCAACTTGCGGCCTGGGGGCCAAATGCGGCCCCCATCAACCCTAAACGTGGCCCTCAGGTACATTTTTACATATTTATTGATTGGAAACATCTAAACAGATTTATCTTATATTATAAGTTTTACAATAATTCTACAAGTTTGTTTACCTTTAACTTGTGCAAGCTTTTGGGGGAAAGAAAATGCTGAATACATATATATAATATATATTCAGAGTTGTAATTAATCTGTGATATTATCAATGAACTTAATATAATGGAGAACATAAGGTAGATGAAGAAGAGTTATGAGCATATGAAAGTTAATAAAATCAAGGCAAGGAAGAAGAATTTTAAAACAACCTTTTTAACTTGTAAATGTTTCCTTTTAATTTATGTTTAATCTAAATTATCTCAATGAGCTGTAAGATGTACTCATATCAAATATTTTAATCCTAATTAAAAAAGCAGATTTAATCAAATTGATCATTTCAATTAAATCAATAAAAAGGTTTGTGGTATTTTCATTAAGAAAACCAAACGACAATAAACTAATTAAATTGATTAAAAGGTAAGTTTGAAAAGTAAAATTAAACCTAAGAAGAAAAGGTTTAAGGTAAAAATGCAGCTTTAATATAAATAATTTACCAAACGATGATGTAAGACTCTAATTAAAAGTTATAGGTTGAAAATAAATGTATTTTATCTTTTATAAATGACTTTATATAGAGAGGGCGCCCTCTGGTGGTTAGTTGTTGGTTACTGCACTTAAATAATAAATTAATCAGACTGCTGTTTCTTTGACTAAATTAAACACAGAAGGCTGGATTAAGAGCTTTTACTTTTAAATAAAATAAATGAAGTTTATTCATATTACTTTGAGTAAGATGAACATTTAATCTCTGAGCTCTGTGAACAGTAATGTTTAGAAAATCATTTTACCTCTGAGCTGCAGCACAGAGCGAGGAAACACCTGCACACACCTGTACAAAGAAACAAGAAGAAAATACAGAATTTTGCTATACAGAAGTAACTGCACTATTTATATTTATCCAGACATTTATGTGTTGGATAAAAAGGTTAATAAGAGGATACATTTGTGTTATAGTGACTGTTGGATGTAATTACAACCCATCGCCAGCAGAGGGCAGCAGTGTAATATGAATGCATGATGCAGCGGTTAATTAGACCTGACGAGGCTGTTAACATCCAGGTGAGCTATGTTGTAATATTTACAGTCTGTGGTTGTAAAGTGTAGAAGTTATATTAAAGCCACAAAGAGTTAAAAACCTTAAATATCATGTAGATCATTTGAAGCACAACAAAGTATTTAATTATTATAAAAGATATACTTTAAAACACGCAGTGCTACTTTAGCTGCGGAACGGAAGTGGGGAAATGTTGGATGTTAAATGAAACAGCAGTTTGGCTGCTATCTAGTGGACATGATTAGTAACTACAGTCAAACTAGAGTTTATGAGTTTGTTTATGATTATTTCCTGATGTTTGTTGTTGTTTTTGTTGTTGTAGGCCATGTCCCTGCCTGTTGTTGTCATCTCTAACGTCTGTCAGCTGCCCAGCGGCTGGGCCTCCATCCTCTGGTACAACATGCTGACCTCCGAGCCCAGGGTACATAACCAGGACTCTCATTGATGATTACAGATGTTTACTTATCACAAATATCAAAGATACAATTAGGTGATATCTTAATGATTTAAACAAGTTTCACAGCTGCCACCTTAAATTCATAAACAGACCATGAATACAATCTAAATGTTGACGCGTGTATAGCTGTTTTACGGTTTGCATTTTGAGTATATTTTGATGCCTGTTCTTTTTATATGAAGTAAGGTTTTGAATAAAGGTCTTCTATTCGTAACAGAGTGTCTTTAACTGTAGTTTTAAACCAAATGGTTTGACTTTTTGTGTTTCCATCTCTTCTTCTTTCCTCTCCTCTCCCTCAGAATCTGAAGTTCTTCCTCAGCCCTCCGCAGGCCAAGTGGTCTCAGCTGTCCGAGGTCCTCAGCTGGCAGTTCTCCTCCGTCACCAAGCGAGGCCTGAACCAGGAGCAGCTCAACATGCTGGCTGACAAACTGCTCGGTAGAAATTGTTTTCTTTTGGGGTTTTTTAACAGTTTTGTTTATTAAATTTTTGTACACAAAGAGGCAATAGGTTCACAGTACTTGTGAGTGACAGTGTTGCAAGGTTAACATCAACAAACAAAAACAAACAACATTTGAACAGGGTGGTCAGTCTGGTCACACTATGGATCACGGCTGTTAGTATACATAACAATCTCAGTCCTTAAAGCAGAGTCGAAGAGGGAAGACAAAAAAGAAACAATAAATAGATACATCAATACAATAATTACAAAGAGGTAGCAGCAGGACAGAGCAGGATCTTATCCAGGAACAAGTGGGAAAATAATCTTTTCTGCATGAACAAGGAAGGGGCCCCACAGTTCTCTGAATTTGCAGGCGTCTGGTGACATTTCTCACAGGACGGCTCAACTGTGTCATAGATCTTGGAGAGTCTAACCTTAGTCCAGTGAGTGCGGTGAACCACGCCTGGCACAGATAGATGAGGTATGCACCCGCTTAAGAATATCCCCCCAGAGCTCGTCCGAAATGCCCTCCCCCAGTTCCTCCTCCCAGAGAGCCTTCACAATATTCAAAGAGGTCGAGGATAGGGTTTGAATCTGACTATAAATATGTGAAATCATACCTCTTCTCATGATTGGGACTTGAATAAAGAGAGTATCTAGGGTTGTATCGGCAGGCAGGTTTGGAAATTGGGCATATGTATTGCGAGCAAAACTACAAGCTTGTAGGTATCGGAGAAAGTGACTCTTAGGAATAGAAAACAGTTCCTGGAGTTGTTGAAAAGATGCAAATACATTATTGATGTATAAATCTCTAAACCGTTTAATGCCAAGATTGGACCAAATCCCAAAAGTACCATCAGATATGGAGGGAGGGAAAGAAATAGTTTTCTTTAACAGATAAACACCTGCAGGACTTTCAAACAGGCCTTTAACTTTCATTTATTTTTATCTTCAGGAGCCAAAGCAAAGAGAAACCCAGAGGGACAAATCCCCTGGACCAAGTTCTGCAAGGTGAGCCCCATTCAGCCTGAGATTTAAGATCGTCAACATCTGTGATACTTTTCGATACCACAAGTTAAAAATGAATAAAATCTGTTATTTCAATATGATTGAAAGTTTGGAAAAGTACTAAAGCTGTCCAAAAACTTAGATCTTCAGTCTCATTTTAACCAAAAGCTGCAATAAGAGAAACATGTACAGGTTAGCAGATACTAATGAAGTGTTTTTGGTGCATCATAAAGTTAAAACTACATCTTCTCTTTGAACTAAATGTATTTGTCTGTAAGCAGAGTGCGAACGAGAAAGCGTATTCCTTCTGGTTGTGGATCGAAGGAATCCTGGATGTGATTAAAAGACACCTGCTTTCCCTTTGGAACGACGGGTGAGTGCTGCCGTCTTTCTTCAGTGTGAAGATTACACTTTTCTGAGATGTGCGGAGTGGATGTTAGAGTCATTTTCTGTGTGTGTGTGTGTGTGTGTGTGTGTGTGTGTGTGTGTGTGTGTGTGTGTGTGTGTGTGTGTGTGTGTGTGTGTGTGTGTGTGTGTGTGTGTGTGTGTGTGTGTGTGTGTGTGTGTGTGCAGCTCCATCATGGGCTTCATCAGTAAGGAGAGGGAGAAGGCTCTGCTCAGTGATAAGTGTCCCGGGACCTTCCTGCTCAGGTTCAGTGAGAGCAGCAGAGAGGGAGCCATCACCTTTACCTGGATCGAATACGACCTCTGCAGTGAGTGAAGGACTGATGCTGTTCATGTCTTATGTAAAGGAAGAATGTGAGACTCTTTGATCCAGTAGATATCGCCCTCCAGCACCAGCATTAAACCAAAACAAACAACAATATGCCCAGATAGGTCGTGCTGTGCTACCCCCAAACCTTCCGCTCAGTATCTGATATTTTCTGATATTTAAATTGAAGAACAGTTTCCTACTCCCTCTCTCTGCAGACAAGCCGCTCTTTCACTCTGTGGAGCCGTACACGAAGAAGGAGCTGTCCGCCGTCTCTCTGCCCGACATCATCCGTACCTACAAAGTGATGGCTGCCGAGAACATCCCCGAGAACCCGCTCCGCTTCCTCTACCCCAACATCCCAAAAGACAAGGCCTTCGGGAAATACTACCCCAAACCCACAGAGAGTAAGTGTTGTGGTTCCACAGTAAAACCATATGATCTGTTTATAAAATATGATGCTTTCTTACATTTCACAAACTGTGTATTAAGTATTAATGCTTCTTTTAAGAGTGTTTATTAAACTTAACAATCTGCAGGTGCTGTAAAAACATTAGACCTTTTATACAAACGAGCTGATGAGAGGTTTTTTATTACCTGTGATTTCAGCAAAGTATCTTATTGCAAAGTGCACATGTTTATTTAATGCTTATTGGGGACTAAATGCTGTTAAAGTTGAATCTGTGTTTATTTGACTTTTAGCTCAGGAGCCCATGGATGTGGAGAACAATCCAGATAGGAGCGGCTACATGAAGACAGAGCTCATTTCTGTCTCTGAAGTGTGAGCAGAGAACGTCACTTTTTAAACACATGTCAAATATTTTATTGGTAATGCATTGAGCAGATTTAATGTGGATTTGCTTTCTGTTCAGACATCCGTCCAGACTGCAGGACAACATGTTGCCCATGTCTCCTGATGACTACAGGGCGTTGTCACAGTTAGTCGGCCCCAGAGACATTGATGCTGTGGTGAGTATTTTGATAAGTTTCTGAACCAGCTTCTGTGAGCACCTCTTTAAAAACTGCTGTTTACAGTCTGCACAGGGTTTTTTTTTTTTTACAGGTTAAGATTTCTGTTAATTCATCATCTGTAAAGAAACAACACCTCAGATGAATGTAGACGAGTAAACTGACAATATGTCCACCTGAGATGAACCGGTAGATGTGTAGAAATGTAAACCCAGCTTTACTCTGTCTGTATTTATCTGTTATTTTGTCCTTGTTGATCTTAAATGCAGTTGCTTTAAGTATTGTTGTGTTGTGTGTAACTAAAGTTTAAATTTGGAATGTTTTTATGGGGTTTGGCCAGTAATGTGAGCTAAGTTTTGCTGTGTGTTTTCTCTTCTCTTGCTCTGCTCAGACCAACAATCTGCTTGGATTTGAAGAGCTTGATGTTCAGGTAGAGGCAGCCTCAGTTTGTTGCTCTACACTGAATTTCCTTTGTGTTGTTGTGCTAACATCACTTCTACATCTAACATACAGAGAAATAAATATGAATCAGAATGTTGCAGCCCTAAAGTCTAAAAATCTAAACATGTACTCCAGTTGCATGAATTTAACTGTTTTGCGATGCAGCGGCATGCAAAGGCGTGAATTTAAGTCGTTTTCACATCTGCACTCCTGAAAATATCTAGATCATTTCAGGAGGACTGCTCCGGAGATTCTCCTGATCTGGTTGTTCACATATCCAGAAGTTTCTTCATTTCATCCAAGTCTTCTTTCTGTACTCTCTTTCAGTGTCTTTGTTTCATCAGTGGTTGAACTCTGATGATCATTTTATCTGCTCTTAGAGGTGTGGTAAAGACCCTCACTACTTTTAAGTTACATACAGGTCAGTGTAGTAACCAGTCACCTTCTAGACACATTTGAGTGATTACATTCACTCTACTTGGAAGTCAAAGAATTTATATTTTTGCCCGATAATTACGAGGCCAAAAAGCAGAAAAGGCTTAAAAAGACATTCAAAACAAAAACCCTTGAAGCTAAAGAGTACGATATTTATCAGGTCTTTCTATCCTGACGGCTTTATGTTTTTTTGTTGATTATTCTAGTAGAAATAAATATAATACATCTGGTCTGAATATGGCTAAAATCCGGTTGAAACATTATTTTGTAAATATTTTTAATAAATGTGAAATATATCTACTCTGTTAGACACTTCCTGCATGTCGTTCCCCACTCTCTCTCCCTGATTTCCGACTCTATCCACTGTCCTATCGCTCCATGAAAGGCACAAAAAGCCCAAAAATAAATCTTAAAAAAAAATAAAAAATATGCAATCAATGAAGTTACACTTCAGATTCTTTGAGAGACTAACATGCATGTGTGATTAACAGACAATGGATTTTAATTAACATAAGCAGTAAACAGTTGCTTTATAATTTAAATAAAAGATTTTAAAAAATATGTTATCTGTGATTAAGTGAAGTCACATTTATTTATAAAGAAATAAAACAAAGAAAGCAGTTTGAATTTGTTGTATCTAGAACAAGAAAGGTGAAAAAAGAAACCTCCGAATGCAGTAATTCACAGAGTGACCACAGGAGGGCGCAACTTCGTCTTTAAACTCCATCTTTACACATTAGTATCTCAAACTAACTAATTTATCTGCTTCTTGGACACTTTGGAGAACGACAGGGAAAGGAAGAGAGAAACTGGAGGTAAACATCATTAACAGTGAATTTATCTGTGGGTAAGAATTCAGTCAGAGTCCTAAAGACCGGAAAACAGGTTAGCGTCTTCCCCTGCTAAGAGCTATGCTAACGAACGCAGTTAGTGGGGCGGTTAATGTTACCATGGTGACCCGAGTTTGACTTTCTCTTGTTGCTCATACCAAGAGTTTAAAAAACAAGTAAATTACATTAATAAATATTTTTTATCAATAAAACATTTGATTTTTGACTTAGTCTTGTTTATGTGTCCTCTTATTTATAACTTTTTCATTTCTTCGACAGAAACTTTCACCGTCACTTCCGGTTGAAGCTTCCGGTAATCACGCCCAAGTGTTCTCAGGTGTGTATATCATTGTTTCGACCAGGTAAGCGGTGCGGACCGCGGGCAGCCTGGCTGTCGATGGAAGAGGTGGAAGAAGAAGGAAAGATGAAGTCTAGATACTCAGTGAGTCATTCAAAGTCCAGTTTTGTGTGAAAAGACATAAAATAGAAATACCGGCGTCTTTATGCTAATGCTAACACCTGGGCTCATGCTGACGTCATTACAAATGTTTGTTAAGAGGAAACATCGTCAAAGTAAGCTGATGATAACGTTTATCAATATTATCACTTTACTAAACTATTTAACTTTTTTGACTAATGTGTAAATTAGTTAATCCGAGGTAAAATTATTTATGTTTTATTTCTTGATTGCACAAAAAAAAATATTTTCTCAACATTACTGTTCACAGAGCTCAGAAATTAAATGTTCATCTTGTTTAAGTAATATGAATAGACTTAATTTATTTAATTTAAAAAGTAAAAGCTCTGAATCCAGTTTTCTGTTTAATTCAAACTGTTTAATTTATTATTTAAGTGCAGTAACCAACTAACCACCAGAGGGCGCCCTTTCTATAGAAAGTGATTTATAAACGATAAAATACATTTATTTTCAACCTTTAACTTTAATTAGAGTCTTTGTTCTTGTGACAGTTAATGTATGGTAAAGATGTTTCTATATTATATTCTACATTTAAACTTTTTAATTAAGTTTGCTTCGGTCTCATCCAAAAGCCTTAAAGTGAAGTTAAACACAGATAATTTACAGTGAATGATAAAACCCAGGTTTATTCCAATCATCATGATGTTGTATAATCACAAACATTTTCTGTGTTTTACTAACTTGATGAACTAAAATTAGTTTTTCTTCTTCAACAGGAACTCTGTCGACGTCTTCCAGGAGGATCCCCCGTCGGTGGCCGTCTTCCTGCTCAGGTAGGAGACTCAATGCTTTCTTAATGTTGTTTTATTATGTTTTAGGTCTTATAGATGTTTTGACTTCATCCTTTTTAAAAAGCTACTAAGTCGATTTAGAGTTCAGGAACATCAGGTGTTTAATGAAATACTACAGTTTTATAATCCTTAGCTACATAGAGTTATCAGTATGTTGATGTTAAAGCTGATTTAAGGGGAGTTATGACCTCCTTTTAGTTTAGACCTTGATACAGCGCTTACTCCCTTAAATCAGCTTGAACATCAACATACTGATAACTCTATGTAGCTAAGGATTATAAAACTGTAGTATTTCATTAAACACCTGATGTTCCTGAACTCTAAATCGACTTCTTAGTAGCTGATTAAAATAACTGAGTCTAAACATTTATAAGACCTAAAACATAATAAAACAACATTAAGAAAGCTTTGAGCTCCTATCCAATGGGGTGCCTTGTATGTGCTGATGTATCATGTCTGTTAAATATTTTTTTGTAATAAAACTACTGCTATGTCCATTCTGCATCAGTGATCAGGCTCAGCTTTGTCTCTTTCATATTGCTTAATGTTGGTTATCTGCCAGCTGTGCTTAATTTACAGCTTTCATTGTATTGTCATTTTGAGGAAACATGTTTATTGTTAGTTAATATCTGTCACCCAAAGGAGCGACCAATAAATAGTTAAACTGTACTTCAAATGAAAACAAATCTAACACCAAGTTCACAGCTGTGTGACAAAGAAGGAAACAACTACTACAAAACATCAGGAATTACAGATGCTGACAACAAACATGAGACAAATTTAGAGTTTAACATTTTATTTATTATGAAAGTGGCAAAGAGAAAACAGACAAAAGAAAAGCTACAACAAGTAAGTTAACAGGTAAACTTTATTTCAAAGAAAATCCTTCCAGCTGCAGCACAGATCTACTCTTCAGAGTTCAGAGAGCGAGGAAACACCTGGAATATCAGACACAAAAAACAAAGACATCAGTTTACAGCTAGGATTGTACAGCTAGGAAAACATGAAAAGTAAAATGGGCCATTCTGATACATAACTAATTTTTAATCATTTAATTAAGTCAAAAGAATCTCTACATCAAAGAGAGAGTTAAGATTAAAATTTAAAAGTTTGGAGCATCATGTAAAAGCACGCCAAAACTAAAATGGTGGTTAATTTGAGATAAGACATGTTTACACGTCTTTCAAATGTATAAAATTGATCACAGATCAACATTTATAATGGTTTAAATATGTAGCCGTGATGTCTTAACACAGATGTTTGTAGTTTTATCTGCACCTACTTAGCATCAAGAATATGACTATATGTGACTTAAACAGTTAAAATACTCAACATGTTGAATGAAGCAGGCGAGGCAGCGTGGTGTAGCAGACATGTTCACAGCTCTTTGTTTTGTTCAGGCTGCCCCTAAAAGTGTTAAAAAAAACATCACAATTAGTTTAAACTTCAAAATGTTTGTTATTGTAAAGTGTCTGCAGATAACTTTTCTTCTGATTTGGAGATAAGTGAATAAAAATGGACTGATGAATGAAAGTTAACATTCAGCAATAAGCATGTTTCCTAATAGAAAATCATTTACATTAAAGAAGACGATTGAAACAGCTTGAACAAACTTTAAAAACTGTTTTATTTTTAATAAATTCCCCAATTTAAAATGTAAATCAAACATTTGTAACATTCTCTCTGTAGAGCTGCTGGTTGAGTGTGTGAAGAACAAAGACTTAAAGAAGGTGAGTGACAGTTTCATCTCTCACTACAGACCTTTGCACCTCATTTCTACATACTCACATGTGTCTTTGAATTGAATCATCAGCTGCAGGAGCTGCACCTGAAGGGAGCCGACCTCACGTCACTCCACTCCACTCGTCCGGCTGCAGGTGACGTCATCACGCTGCCAGTGCACGAAGCAAAGAGATGGTCCTCTACATCCTCCACAGGTGTGTGTACAGTCCTCCACCTGTTTGGTGCACGTATGGAGTGAGTCAGGATGTTAGTTACTCTTTTGATTTATTCACCAGATTGAAGGAGTGAAAACTACAAAACACAAGAACATTTAGTTTAGTCATTACCAAAGTTCTACAATAAACAATAAACTAATACACCACAAAAGAAAGCTTAGTTGTTGCTAATGCTAAGCTACATGCTAATGCTAAGCCACATGTTATGCTACATCAATCAGATGCAATACGCAACAAATTATAACAAGCTAATGTTAAGCTACATGCTAAACCTTAACTTCAGTAAAGTGAAGGAACTTACATTTCTGTTGCTGCCTGCTGTGTGCAGTCTTGAAGACTAAAGAAGGAACCCTCAACTTCCTGCTTCCTTTATAGGCGGGCACTTCCTGTTTGAACAGTCACTTCCTGTAGCAGTACCTGTACCTTTAAGAGTTTACCAAATAACCAGGTGTAGCTCATTAGAAGAATCCTTAGTTGTTTTTTTTTTTTACCATTAATGAATGTATGTGGATTCTTTTCATCATAGGTATGTATGTAGTTTTATTCAAAATAGGAATATGTAGTTTTTTTCTTTCTGTATTCTAGTGTTTGAATAAATGGGAAACTTTCAATGACAGGCTTGTAAAACAATAAGTCAGTTCAATCAATCTTTATTTTGTAGAGCGCCAACTCAATACAAATGTTATCTCAAGACACTTTACAAACAGCAGGTAAGAGAGAGTCTTGTCTGGGTTAAAGGCAGGGTTGATCATTTTCTAAAAGTAGCATTCCCTCAGTGCTCCGTCTGCACCCACCCCAGAAGCAGACCTCAGCTCATTGCTTGCATTGTCAGGACCAAAAGACAATTTCAACCAGAATCTTAAAAAGTGGATCTGGAGAAAATCACCAACCCTGCCTTTAACTAGTTTTTAGTCGTTACAGAAAAACTGCAGTAAGTACAGATTCTATTTCTGCATGAAAACATCTAACATTGAACTGAAACCATGAGGTTTTTAAAATTTTAAACACTTTATTTAAATGTTAACAGAGTGTAGATGATGATGCTGTATCTGTGCTCTGATCTCTGTTCAGTCTATATGTGATGATATATGTGCCATCATAAACACAAGACACCAAAAGAAGCAGCAGGGGGGTTGATGTCTGTTCCTCGGGTGATGTTGTCTCTCTCTCTCTCTCTCTCTCTTCTGTTGACCAGGGGGGAGACGGTCCTTCACCGAGCTGCGTCCCTGTGTCAAAGAACTATCTGTCATTATCTGGTTGAAGCAGGAGCCTCGCTCATGAAGACAGACCTACAGGTACAGTTCAGACTCTAACCTGCAGGCTTTAAAATGAATATCATTATAGTACATTATATTAAGTAAGTTTCATCCAACACAGCTGAAAGATAAAAACAACAAACATTAAAGACTAAGAAGACAAACTACGACTGAAAGAAAACTGCACAGAAAAGCTACAAGACAACAGCTAACAAGTAAATAAAACTAAACAACAGCTAAAAGGTAAATAAAACTAAACAACAGCTAAAAAGTAAATAAAACTAAACAACAACTAAAAGGTAAATAAAACTAAACAACAGCTAAAAAGTAAATACAACTAAACAACAACTAAAAGGTAAATAAAACTAAACAACAGCTAACAAGTAAATAAAACTAAACAACAGCTAAAAAGTAAATAAAACTAAACAACAGCTAAAAGGTAAATAAAACTAAACAACAACTAAAAGGTAAATAAAACTAAACAACAGCTAAAAGGTAAATAAAACTAAACAACAGGTAACAGGTAAATAAAAATAAACAACAGCTAAAAGGTAAATAAAACAACAGCTAAAAAGTAAATAAAACTAAACAACAACTAAAAAGTAAATAAAACAAAAGCTAAAAGGTAAATAAAAATAAACAACAGCTAAAAGGTAAATAAAACAACAGCTAAAAGGTAAATAAAACAACAGCTAAAAAGTAAATAAAACTAAACAACAGCTAAAAGGTAAATAAAACAACAGGTAAAAGGTAAATAAAACTAAACAACAACTAAAAGGTAAATAAAACAACAGCTAAAAGGTAAATAAAACTAAACAACAGCTAAAAGGTAAATAAAACTAAACAACAACTAAAAGGTAAATAAAACTAAACAACAGCTAAAAGGTAAATAAAACTAAACAACAACTAAAAGGTAAATAAAACTAAACAACAACTAACAGGTAAATAAAAATAAACAACAGCTAAAAGGTAAATAAAACAACAGCTAAAAAGTAAATAAAACTAAACAACTAAAAAGTAAATAAAACAAAAGCTAAAAGGTAAATAAAAATAAACAACAGCTAAAAGGTAAATAAAACAACAGCTAAAAGGTAAATAAAACTAAACAACAGCTAAAAAGTAAATAAAACAACAGCTAAAAGGTAAATAAAACTAAACAACAGCTAAAAGGTAAATAAAACAACAGCTAAAAAGTAAATAAAACAACAGCTAAAAGGTAAATAAAACTAAACAACAGCTAAAAGGTAAATAAAACAACAACTAAAAAGTAAATAAAACAACAGCTAAAAGGTAAATAAAAGTAAACAACAACTAAAAAGTAAATAAAACAACAGCTAAAAAGTAAATAAAACTAAACAACAACTAAAAAGTAAATAAAACAACAGCTAAAAAGTAAATAAAACAACAGCTAAAAAGTAAATAAAACAACAGCTAAAAAGTAAATAAAACAACAGCTAAAAGGTAAATAAAACAACAGCTAAAAAGTAAATAAAACAACAGCTAAAAGGTAAATAAAACTAAACAACAACTAAAAAGTAAATAAAACAACAACTAAAAAGTAAATAAAACTAAACAACAACTAAAAAGTAAATAAAACAACAGCTAAAAAGTAAATAAAACAACAGCTAAAAGGTAAATAAAACTAAACAACAGCTAAAAGGTAAATAAAAATAAACAACAGCTAAAAGGTAAATAAAACAACAGCTAAAAAGTAAATAAAACAACAGCTAAAAGGTAAATAAAACTAAACAACAGCTAAAAGGTAAATAAAACAACAACTAAAAAGTAAATAAAACAACAGCTAAAAGGTAAATAAAAGTAAACAACAACTAAAAAGTAAATAAAACAACAGCTAAAAAGTAAATAAAACTAAACAACAACTAAAAAGTAAATAAAACAACAGCTAAAAAGTAAATAAAACTAAACAACAACTAAAAAGTAAATAAAACAACAGCTAAAAAGTAAATAAAACTAAACAACAGCTAAAAAGTAAATAAAACAACAGCTAAAAAGTAAATAAAACAACAGCTAAAAGGTAAATAAAACTAAACAACAGCTAAAAGGTAAATAAAAATAAACAACAGCTAAAAGGTAAATAAAACAACAGCTAAAAAGTAAATAAAACAACAGCTAAAAGGTAAATAAAACTAAACAACAGCTAAAAGGTAAATAAAACAACAACTAAAAAGTAAATAAAACAACAGCTAAAAGGTAAATAAAAGTAAACAACAACTAAAAAGTAAATAAAACAACAGCTAAAAAGTAAATAAAACTAAACAACAACTAAAAAGTAAATAAAACAACAGCTAAAAAGTAAATAAAACTAAACAACAACTAAAAAGTAAATAAAACTAAACAACAGGTAAAAGGTAAATAAAACTAAACAACAACTAAAAAGTAAATAAAACATAAGCTAAAAGGTAAATAAAAATAAACAACAGCTAAAAGGTAAATAAATCAACAGCTAAAAGGTAAATAAAACTAAACAACAGCTAAAAGGTAAATAAAACAACAGCTAAAAGGTAAATAAAACTAAACAACAGCTAAAAGGTAAATAAAACTAAACAACAGCTAAAAGGTAAATAAAACAACAGCTAAAAGGTAAATAAAACTAAACAACAGCTAAAAGGTAAATAAAACTAAACAACAGCTGAAAGGTAAATAAAACAACAGCTAAAAGGTAAATAAAACAACAGCTAAAAGGTAAATAAAACTAAACAACAGCTAAAAGGTAAATAAAACAACAGCTAAAAAGTAAATAAAACAACAGCTAAAAGGTAAATAAAACTAAACAACAACTAAAAAGTAAATAAAACAACAGGTAAAAAGTAAATAAAACTAAACAACAACTAAAAAGTAAATAAAACAACAGGTAAAAAGTAAATAAAACTAAACAACAACTAAAAAGTAAATAAAACAACAGCTAAAAAGTAAATAAAACTAAACAACAGCTAACAGGTAAATAAAATTAAACAACAGCTAAAAGGTAAATAAAACAACAGCTAAAAGGTAAATAAAACAACAACTAAAAGGTAAATAAAAGTAAACAACAGCTAACAGGTAAATAAAATTAAACAACAGCTAAAAGGTAAATAAAAGTAAACAACAGCTAAAAGGTAAATAAAAGTAAACAACAGCTAACAGGTAAATAAAACTAAACAACAGCTAAAAGGTAAATAAAACTAAACAACAGGTAAAAGGTAAATAAAACAAAAGCTAAAAGGTAAATAAAACTAAACAACAGCTAAAAGGTAAATAAAACAAAAGCTAAAAGGTAAATAAAACTAAACAACAGGTAAATAAGACAACAAGCCTTCTGTGTTTAATTTAGTCAAAGAAACAGCAGTCTGATTAATTTATTATTTAAGTGCAGTAACCAACAACTAACCACCAGAGGGCGCCCTCTCTATATAAAGTGATTTATAAAAGATAAAATACATTTATTTTCAACCTATAACTTTAATTAGAGTCTTACATCATTGTTTGGTAAATTATTTATATTAAAGCTGCATTTTTACCTTAAACCTTTTCTTCTTAGGTTTAATTTTACTTTTCAAACTTACCTTTTAATCAATTTAATTAGTTTATTGTCGTTTGGTTTTCTTAATGAAAATACCACAAACCTTTTTATTGATTTAATTGAAATGATCAATTTGATTAAAACTGCTTTTTAGATTAGGATTAAAATATTTGATGAGTAAATCTTACAGCTCATTGAGATAATTTAGATTAAACATAAATTAAAAGGAAACATTTACAAGTTAAAAAGGTTGTTTTAAAATTCTTCTTCCTTGCCTTGATTTTTTTAACTTTCATATGCTCATAACTCTTCTTCACCTACTTTATGTTCTCGATTAACAATTAATAATATCAGTCTGTGATCACAGAATATCACAGACTTTTAGTTTAGGAGCACTCAAACGTGTGAATCTAATTCACAGCTAGGATTGAACAATACGTGAAAAGTAAATGTGCCATTATGATACACTACTCATTTTAAATTAACTAACTGAAAATACTTCTTACCTTTGTGAAAGAAAAGTCAAATAATATTGTTGCCACGAGCGGAGCAAATACGAGGAGGACATCAGCAACCTGTACAAACATCTGGATGAAGAATAGACTAAAGTCAAAGACAAGACACAACATTAGAAGAACAGTTTGAAGACAACCTGCTTAAAGATTCAAACTAAATACAAAGACTTTCATTTTCTCAATTATTATTATTACTTGATGTCCTTTTCTTGTAATAATTCACAGGATGATGAGATCAACCAACACAGTCAGCTGGCTGACAAACTCAAGGAGCAGATGAAGAAGAGGTTTGTCTCTCAGCCAATGAAATACAAAAGAAATATCAAGTATTTTCATTGAAACATGGATTTCATGAGGATGATCATTTCTGCATGAACTCACTGTGACCCCACGTCCCTCCCAGGAGGAGCTGTGCCGGCTGCAAACGGAGAACCAGCTGGCCAAGGAGGAGGTGAAGGAGGTGCTGCAGGCGCTGGAGGAGCTCGCCGTCAACTACGAGCAGAAGAGGCAAGAGGTGGAGGAGAGAGATCAGACCAACCTGCAGCACGAGACGGTACAGATATGTTTCAGGAGAAAGTGTTTAAAGTCTGCATCTTGACTTCTGCATCATCATCATCAGCAGTGACGTCAACACAGCTGAGAAACTACTTCAGTTAGAAGAGTCAGATTTGATACACTGAAGCAGACATGAACATTAACTCACAGCTAACACATCACACCACATGTTCTGTCCAGACTGCTGAATGATCAGAGGGAAAACCAAACATTCAATCATTCAGCTTAACCAACAAGGCAGATCCAGGTACCGGCCGCAGCGGGACTCGAACACCATTTAAAGTGTCTAAAGAGGGTAGTGTTGTAGTCATGACTACACTAAGACCAAGACCACAAATATCTGTGTGTGCAGGTTTTAACACCGGGAAGGTTGTGGTCGTAACCAGGGGATAAAAATCGAACTACAAATGGAGTTTGAAGTTATTTCTTGTTTTTTCCTTCTAGTCCCAGACCGAGACCTTCAAGGAGTCTCAAGGAGTCTCAAGGAGCACATGAGGGTGTTCCAGGACTTCTGATTGGCCCTTCTTATTGTTTCTGTTAACAATGCTGAGGTTACCAAACCAACAGATCTCAGTAAAAGAATGAATGTTGTTTGATCACCTGTCTGTTTCTCTCATCGGTCTTCTTATATCTGTGAATCTGTAACTCTGGATTTATCAACAGGAAGTGCTCTGGAGTGCAACAGGAAGTGCTCTGGAGTTATCAACAGGAAGTGCTCTGGAGTGCAACAGGAAGTGCTCTGGATTTATCAACAGGAAGTGCTCTGGAGTGCAACAGGAAGTGCTCTGGATTTATCAACAGGAAGTGCTCTGGAGTGCAACAGGAAGTGCTCTGGATTTATCAACAGGAAGTGCCCTGGAGTGCAACAGGAAGTGCTCTGGATTTATCAAGAGGAAGTTGAGGGTTCTTTCTTTCTTTAATCTTCAAGGCAGCAACAGAGATGTAAGTTCCTTTACTGTACTGAAGTTAAGGTTTAGCATTAGCATGTAGCTTAGCATTAGCCTTGTTATAATTTGTTTGTTTGTATCTGATGTAGCATAGCATGTGGCTTAGCATTAACATGTGGCTTAGCATTAGCATGTAGCTTAGCATTAGCATTGTTATAATTTGTTTGCATCTGATGTAGCATAGCATGTGGCTTAGCATTAACATGTGGCTTAGCATTAGCATGTAGCTTAGCATTAGCATGTAGCCGCCAGATAGTCTATCTGCAGCTGTACTTTAATCCTCTGCACCTTCAGTATTCTGAGAGTCTCACTGCAGGAACTTTGTCTGTTTGGTGATGTTGGATTAACAGAGTTTAATAATCCAGTGACACACACACACACACACATGCACACACGCACACACACCAGTGGAAATACACGTTTTTATTTCTTAACACAAGGCGTTAAACAGAAAGAAGACGATTGAAACAGCTTAAACAAACTTAAAAAATAGTTTTTATTTTGAATTTATTCCCGTATTTAAAATACAAATGAAACATTTGAACATTCTCTCTACAGATCGATGATATCAGACCTTTAAACCTCAGTTCTACATACTCACATGTGCATGCTTTGCTCCGTGTTCCCCAACATTTTAAAGAACCTCTTTGTCTTTGAATTGCAGGAGCTGCACCTGAAGGGAGCTAAGAGATGGTCCGAGTCCGTCAGCCAATCAGTGACTCTGTTGATTTATTCACCAGATTGAAGGAGTGAAAACTACAAAACACAAGAACATTTAGTTTAGTCATTACCAAAGTTCTAGATAAATTCAAACAATAAACTAATGCTAAGCTACATGCTAATGCTAAGCTACATGCTAAGCTAAACTTACATCTCTGTTGCTGCCTGCTTGAAGATTAAAGAAAGAACCCTCAACTTCCTGTTTCCTTTATAACTTCCTGTTTCCTTTATAACTTCCTGTTTCCTGAATGATCCAGAGAGAGGAGAGGTGTTCTTGGTGTTAACATATATAATTGACCATATGTATATATAATAAATCAAATCTGATGTCATGGTGGGAACAATGGACCATTAATGAATTTAGGTTAGTATGTTGTTTAAAAAAAAAAAGTTAGTGAGTAAATTATAAGATTTGAACCCTCCATCTCCAGACACAGCAGGATTCAAACCCAGGCTCACCACTTACAGAGCTTGGGAGCCTCAATCTTATCCACTACACTACTGATGCCTTCACTCTATGTCATGAGCTCCGGGCGTATTTATCATCGTCATTTCAGATGTTAGACTTTAAAACCCACGACCTCCAGACTCCAAGTCCTCGTTCTATCTCCTGAGCCACAGAGACAGATGCTGGACTCTGATTCTCAGATCTCTTGAGTCTTTCCTTTGGACCAACACCTTTAAGATAATGGTGTGTGTGTGTGGTCGTCTGAGAAACTCTGTCTTTGAGTGTTTCCTGTGGATCCATACTGGCAGGTTGCTTCACTATGTTCCTCTTGAGTCTTTCATTTAGGACCGACACCTTTAAAATTCACTGAGTCCTGATAAGATTCGAACCCACGACCTCCAGACTCCAAGTCCTCCTTCTATCTCCTGAGCCACAGAGACAGATGCAGACTCTGTGTCTCATTCTGGATCTGTTTGTTGTTTTGTTCAAGTCTCAGATTTCTTTTAAATATATGTTAAATAAATGATTTATTGGGGGGGGGACGTCCTGCATCTGTTTGGCTTCCTGGCTTGGCAGACAGTACTACCTCAAACTACCTCATGTTTACTTCAGCATCTCTCCACTATTATCCTGTTTAGCCTTGTACATATTAGTCTCTGATTATTGTTGATATTTAATATTATACTTTTGTACAAAGAGAGCACAGTTTATAAAAGTTAAACTCCTCGTGTGTTTAAGAATACCTGACCAATAAAGCTGATTCTGAAGGATTTCTGTGGCTTTGATAACTGTTGGAAACATTATTTTGGTCCATTATTTGGCCCCTTTAATACTAATTGGTGTTGTATTTTATATCGTTGGAAAGCCTGATGAGTCACCTTTACAACGAGGTGTAACTTGTAAGGATCAACACAGCTAAACATGAGTAGCACTCTAAATGGACACAGCAGTAGTTTTATTACAATAAAATATTGAACAGACATGATGACCTCTGTTTTGTACATGTTACATCAGCACAATACAATAAGGTGTCACAGGTGAGGGGGGGGGGTGTTACATCCAGCCAGTCTCCAGCCCCATTGGGTAGGAGCTCAAAGCTTTCTTAATGTTTTATTATGTTATTATTATTCCAGGTCTTATAGAAGTTTAGTTATTTTAATCATTTGATCCTTTTTGGAGTGGAGGAACATCAGGTGTTTAATGAAATAAGGATTATAAAAATGTATTTCATTAAACACCTGATGTTCCTCCACTCCAAAAAGGATCAAATGATTAAAATAACTGAGTCTAAACATCTATAAGACCTAAAACCTGGAACATAATAAAACAACATTAAGAAAGCTTTGAGTCTCCTACCTGAGCAGGAAGACGACCACCGACGGGGGATCCTCCTGGAAGACGTCGACAGAGTTCCTGTTGAAGAAGAAAAACTAATTTTAGTTCATCAAGTTAATAAAACACAGAAAATGTTTGTGATTATACAACATCATGATGATTGGAATAAACCTGAGTTTTATCATTCACTGTAAATTATCTGTGTTTAACTTCACTTTAAGGCTTTTGGATGAAGCAAACTTCAATTCAAAGTTTAAATGTAGAATATAATATAGAAACATTAAGTATAAGGTCTGAAGAAACATCAAAACAGATTTATCTTATATTATAAGTTTTACAATAATTCTACAAGTTTGTTTACCTTTAACTTGTGCGAGCTTTTGGGGGAAAGAAAATGCTGAATACATATATATAATATATATTCAGAGTTGTAATTAATCTGTGATATTATCAATGAACTTAATATAATGGAGAACATAAGGTAGATGAAGAAGAGTTATGAGCATATGAAAGTTAATAAAATCAAGGCAAGGAAGAAGAATTTTAAAACAACCTTTTTAACTTGTAAATGTTTCCTTTAATTTATGTTTAATCTAAATTATCTCAATGAGCTGTAAGATTTACTCATCAAATATTTTAATCCTAATTAAAAAAGCAGATTTAATCAGAATGATCATTTCAATTAAATCAATAAAAAGGTTTGTGGTATTTTCATTAATAAAACCAAACGACAATAAACTAATTAAATTGATTAAAAAGTAAGTTTGAAAAGTAAAATTAAACCTAAGAAGAAAAGGTTTAAGGTAAAAATGCAGCTTTAATATAAATAATTTACTAAACAATGATGTAAGACTCTAATTAAAAGTTATAGGTTGAAAATAAATGTATTTTATCTTTTATAAATCACTTTATATAGAGAGGGCGCCCTCTGGTGGTTAGTTGTTGGTTACTGCACTTAAATAATAAATTAATCAGACTGCTGTTTCTTTGACTAAATTAAACACAGAAGGCTTGTTGTCTTATTTACCTGTTGTTTAGTTTTATTTACCTTTTAGTTGTTGTTTAGTTGTATTTACCTTTTAGTTGTTGTTTAGTTTTATTTACCTTTTAGTTGTTGTTTAGTTTTATTTACCTTTTACCTGTTGTTTAGTTTTATTTACCTTTTAGTTGTTGTTTAGTTTTATTTACCTTTTAGTTGTTGTTTAGTTTTATTTACCTTTTAGTTGTTGTTTAGTTTTATTTACCTTTTACCTGTTGTTTAGTTTTATTTACCTTTTAGTTGTTGTTTAGTTTTATTTACCTTTTAGTTGTTGTTTAGTTTTATTTACCTTTTAGTTGTTGTTTAGTTTTATTTACCTTTTACCTGTTGTTTAGTTTTATTTACCTTTTAGCTGTTGTTTAGTTGTATTTACCTTTTAGCTGTTGTTTTATTTACCTTTTAGTTGTTGTTTAGTTTTATTTACCTTTTAGCTGTTGTTTAGTTTTATTTACCTTTTAGCTGTTGTTTAGTTTTATTTACCTTTTACCTGTTGTTTAGTTTTATTTACCTTTTACCTGTTGTTTAGTTTTATTTACCTTTTAGCTGTTGTTTAGTTTTATTTACCTTTTAGTTGTTGTTTAGTTTTATTTACCTTTTACCTGTTGTTTAGTTTTATTTACCTTTTAGCTGTTGTTTAGTTGTATTTACCTTTTAGCTGTTGTTTAGTTTTATTTACCTTTTAGCTGTTGTTTAGTTTTATTTACCTTTTAGTTGTTGTTTAGTTTTATTTACCTTTTAGCTGTTGTTTAGTTTACCTTTTAGTTGTTGTTTAGTTTTATTTACCTTTTAGCTGTTGTTTTATTTACCTTTTAGTTGTTGTTTAGTTTTATTTACCTTTTAGCTGTTGTTTAGTTTTATTTACCTTTTACCTGTTGTTTAGTTTTATTTACCTTTTAGCTGTTGTTTAGTTTTATTTACCTTTTAGTTGTTGTTTAGTTTTCTTTACCTTTTAGTTGTTGTTTAGTTTTATTTACCTTTTACCTGTTGTCTTAGTTTTATTTACCTTTTACCTGTTGTTTAGTTTTATTTACCTTTTAGCTGTTGTTTAGTTTACCTTTTAGTTGTTGTTTAGTTGTATTTACCTTTTAGCTGTTGTTTTATTTACCTTTTAGCTGTTGTTTTATTTACCTTTTAGTTGTTGTTTAGTTTTATTTACCTTTTAGCTGTTGTTTAGTTTTATTTACCTTTTAGCTGTTGTTTAGTTTTATTTACCTTTTACCTGTTGTTTAGTTTTATTTACCTTTTAGCTGTTGTTTTATTTACCTTTTAGCTGTTGTTTAGTTTTATTTACCTTTTAGTTGTTGTTTAGTTTTCTTTACCTTTTAGTTGTTGTTTAGTTTTATTTACCTTTTAGCTGTTGTTTAGTTTTATTTACCTTTTAGTTGTTGTTTAGTTTTATTTACCTTTTAGCTGTTGTTTAGTTTTATTTACCTTTTAGTTGTTGTTTAGTTTTATTTACCTTTTAGCTGTTGTTTAGTTTTATTTACCTTTTAGCTGTTGTTTAGTTTTATTTACTTTTTTAGCTGTTGTTTAGTTTTATTTACCTTTTAGTTGTTGTTTAGTTTTATTTACCTTTTAGTTGTTGTTTAGTTTTATTTACCTTTTAGCTGTTGTTTAGTTTTATTTACCTTTTAGTTGTTGTTTAGTTTTATTTACCTTTTAGTTGTTGTTTAGTTTTATTTACCTTTTATCTGTTGTTTAGTTTTATTTACCTTTTAGTTGTTGTTTAGTTTTATTTACCTTTTAGCTGTTGTTTAGTTTTATTTACCTTTTAGTTGTTGTTTAGTTTTATTTACCTTTTAGTTGTTGTTTAGTTTTATTTACCTTTTAGCTGTTGTTTAGTTTTATTTACCTTTTAGTTGTTGTTTAGTTTTATTTACCTTTTAGTTGTTGTTTAGTTTTATTTACCTTTTAGTTGTTGTTTAGTTTTATTTACCTTTTAGCTGTTGTTTAGTTTTATTTACCTTTTAGTTGTTGTTTAGTTTTATTTACCTTTTAGTTGTTGTTTAGTTTTATTTACCTTTTATCTGTTGTTTAGTTTTATTTACCTTTTAGTTGTTGTTTAGTTTTATTTACCTTTTATCTGTTGTTTAGTTTTATTTACCTTTTAGTTGTTGTTTAGTTTTATTTACCTTTTAGTTGTTGTTTAGTTTTATTTACCTTTTAGCTGTTGTTTAGTTTTATTTACCTTTTAGTTGTTGTTTAGTTTTATTTACCTTTTAGTTGTTGTTTAGTTTTATTTACCTTTTAGTTGTTGTTTAGTTTTATTTACCTTTTAGTTGTTGTTTAGTTTTATTTACCTTTTAGCTGTTGTTTAGTTTTATTTACCTTTTACCTGTTGTTTAGTTTTATTTACCTTTTACCTGTTGTTTAGTTTTATTTTGTTGGTTACTGCACTTAAATAATAAATTAATCAGACTGCTGTTTCTTTGACTAAATTAAACACAGAAGGCTGGATTAAGAGCTTTTACTTTTAAATAAAATAAATGAAGTTTATTCATATTACTTGAGTAAGATGAACATTTAATCTCTGAGCTCTGTGAACAGTAATGTTTAGAAAATCATTTTACCTCTGAGCTGCAGCACAGAGCGAGGAAACACCTGCACACACCTGTACAAAGAAACAAGAAGAAAATACAGAATTTTGAGTTCAACCAACAACTTTCAACTAAAACGACATATCCGATTTTAACGAGCACTATGTAATGTGACTAATGAGACTAAATATAAAGACAGACGATGTTGCTATGGTTCAGTTAGCACTAACATTAGCAGACACCTGAGGAGCACACCTGAGCGTGATGCGCAGCAGCGGTCCAGCGGAAGTGACGTTGGTCGTGTCATTCCCAGGTAAAGGTCGTATCGATGTAGAGAACTCATTGTGAATTAGGAGACACAATAACAAAATTCAGTAAAACACCGAAAATCAATGAAAACGTTAATTTTTAGATTTATAATCTATAAATGTGGATAGATACTGTTGTTTAAATGATTTGTCTATTAGTGAAATAATCCAAACACTCAAGAAAACACTAATATTTTACTGACATTACAAACACATCTTGTAGTAGTTATAGGTGTAGTCACTTTAATTACCAACCATTTAAAAAATATTCAGTCTTTTCATTTAGTTTGTTTTAACAGCTTCTTAAATAAGTATAAACTGCACTATTTATATTTATCCAGACATTTATGTGTTGGATAAAAAGGTTAATAAGAGGATACATTTCTGTTATAGTGACTGTTGGATGTAATTACAACCCATCGCCAGCAGAGGGCAGCAGTGTAACATGAATGCATGATGCAGCGGTTAATTAGACCTGACGAGGCTGTTAACCTCCAGGTGAGCTATGTTGTAATATTTACAGTCTGTGGTTGTAAAGTGTAGAAGTTACATTAAAGCCACAAAGAGTTAAAAACCTTAAATATCATGTAGATCATTTGAAGCACAACAAAGTATTTAATTATTATAAAATATATACTTTAAAACACGCAGTGCTACTTTAGCTGCGGAACGGAAGTGGGGAAATGTTGGATGTTAAATGAAACAGAAGTTTGGCTGCCATCTAGTGGACATGATTAGTAACTACAGTCAAACTATAGAGATAATGAGTTTGTTTATGATTATTTCCTGATGTTTGTTGTTGTTTTTGTTGTTGTAGGCCATGTCCCTGCCTGTTGTTGTCATCTCTAACGTCTGTCAGCTGCCCAGCGGCTGGGCCTCCATCCTCTGGTACAACATGCTGACCTCCGAGCCCAGGGTACATAACCAGGACTCTCATTGATGATTACAGATGTTTACTTATCACAAATATCAAAGATACAATTAGGTGATATCTTAATGATTTAAACAAGTTTCACAGCTGCCACCTTAAATTCATAAACAGACCATGAATACAATCTAAATGTTGACGCGTGTATAGCTGTTTTACGGTTTGCATTTTGAGTATATTTTGATGCCTGTGCTTTTTATATGAAGTAAGGTTTTGAATAAAGGTCTTCTATTCGTAACAGAGTATCTTTAACTGTAGTTTTAAACCAAATGGTTTGACTTTTTGTGTTTCCATCTCTTCTTCTTTCCTCTTCTCTCCCTCAGAATCTGAAGTTCTTCCTCAGCCCTCCGCAGGCCAAGTGGTCTCAGCTGTCCGAGGTCCTCAGCTGGCAGTTCTCCTCCGTCACCAAGCGAGGCCTGAACCAGGAGCAGCTCAACATGCTGGCTGACAAACTGCTCGGTAGAAATAGTTTTCTTTAACAGATAAACACCTGCAGGACTTTCAAACAGGCCTTTAACTTTCATTTATTTTTATCTTCAGGAGCCAAAGCAAAGAGAAACCCAGAGGGACAAATCCCCTGGACCAAGTTCTGCAAGGTGAGCCCCATTCAGCCTGAGATTTAAGATCGTCAACATCTGTGATACTTTTCGATACCACAAGTTAAAAATGAATAAAATCTGTTATTTCAATATGATTGAAAGTTTGGAAAAGTACGAAAGCTGTCCAAAAACTTAGATCTTCAGTCTTATTTTAACCAAAAGCTGCAATAAGAGAAACGTGTACAGGTTAGCAGATACTAATGAAGTGTTTTTGGTGCATCATAAAGTTAAAACTACATCTTCTCTTTGAACTAAATGTATTTGTCTGTAAGCAGAGTGCGAACGAGAAAGCGTATTCCTTCTGGTTGTGGATCGAAGGAATCCTGGATGTGATTAAAAGACACCTGCTTTCCCTTTGGAACGACGGGTGAGTGCTGCCGTCTTTCTTCAGTGTGAAGATTACACTTTTCTGAGATGTGCGGAGTGGATGTTAGAGTCATTTTCTCTCTGTGTGTGTGTGTGTGTGTGTGTGTGTGCAGCTCCATCATGGGCTTCATCAGTAAGGAGAGGGAGAAGGCTCTGCTCAGTGATAAGTGTCCCGGGACCTTCCTGCTCAGGTTCAGTGAGAGCAGCAGAGAGGGAGCCATCACCTTTACCTGGATCGAATACGACCTCTGCAGTGAGTGAAGGACTGATGCTGTTCATGTCTTATGTAAAGGAAGAATGTGAGACTCTTTGATCCAGTAGATATCTCCCTCCAGCACCAGCATTAAACCAAAACAAACAACAATATGCCCAGATAGGTCGTGCTGTGCTACCCCCAAACCTTCCACTCAGTATCTGACATTTTCTGATATTTAAATTGAAGAACAGTTTCCTACTCCCTCTCTCTGCAGACAAGCCGCTCTTTCACTCTGTGGAGCCGTACACGAAGAAGGAGCTGTCCGCCGTCTCTCTGCCCGACATCATCCGTACCTACAAAGTGATGGCTGCCGAGAACATCCCCGAGAACCCGCTCCGCTTCCTCTACCCCAACATCCCAAAAGACAAGGCCTTCGGGAAATACTACCCCAAACCCACAGAGAGTAAGTGTTGTGGTTCCACAGTAAAACCATATGATCTGTTTATAAAATATGATGCTGTCTTACATTTCACAAACTGTGTATTAAGTATTAATGCTTCTTTTAAGAGTGTTTATTAAACTTAACAATCTGCAGGTGCTGTAAAAACATTAGACCTTTTATACAAACGAGCTGATGAGAGGTTTTTTATTACCTGTGATTTCAGCAAAGTATCTTATTGCAAAGTGCACATGTTTATTTAATGCTTATTGGGGACTAAATGCTGTTAAAGTTGAATCTGTGTTTATTTGACTTTTAGCTCAGGAGCCCATGGATGTGGAGAACAATCCAGATAGGAGCGGCTACATGAAGACAGAGCTCATTTCTGTCTCTGAAGTGTGAGCAGAGAACGTCACTTTTTAAACACATGTCAAATATTTTATTGGTAATGCATTGAGCAGATTTAATGTGGATTTGCTTTCTGTTCAGACATCCGTCCAGACTGCAGGACAACATGTTGCCCATGTCTCCTGATGACTACAGGGCGTTGTCACAGTTAGTCGGCCCCAGAGACATTGATGCTGTGGTGAGTATTTTGATAAGTTTCTGAACCAGCTTCTGTGAGCACCTCTTTAAAAACTGCTGTTTACAGTCTGCACAGGGTTTTTTTTTTTTTACAGGTTAAGATTTCTGTTAATTCATCATCTGTAAAGAAACAACACCTCAGATGAATGTAGACGAGTAAACTGACAATATGTCCACCTGAGATGAACCGGTAGATGTGTAGAAATGTAAACCCAGCTTTACTCTGTCTGTATTTATCTGTTATTTTGTCCTTGTTGATCTTAAATGCAGTTGCTTTAAGTATTGTTGTGTTGTGTGTAACTAAAGTTTAAATTTGGAGATGTTTTTATGGGGTTTGGCCAGTAATGTGAGCTAAGTTTTGCTGTGTGTTTTCTCTTCTCTTGCTCTGCTCAGACCAACAATCTGCTTGGATTTGAAGAGCTTGATGTTCAGGTAGAGGCAGCCTCAGTTTGTTGCTCTACACTGAATTTCCTTTGTGTTGTTGTGCTAACATCACTTCTACATCTAACATACAGAGAAATAAATATGAATCAGAATGTTGCAGCCCTAAAGTCTAAAAATCTAAACATGTACTCCAGTTGCATGAATTTAACTGTTTTGCGATGCAGCGGCATGCAAAGGCGTGAATTTAAGTCGTTTTCACATCTGCACTCCTGAAAATATCTAGATCATTTCAGGAGGACTGCTCCGGAGATTCTCCTGATCTGGTTGTTCACATATCCAGAAGTTTCTTCATTTCATCCAAGTCTTCTTTCTGTACTCTCTTTCAGTGTCTTTGTTTCGTCAGTGGTTGAACTCTGATGATCATTTTATCTGCTCTTAGAGGTGTGGTAAAGACCCTCACTACTTTTAAGTTACATACAGGTCAGTGTAGTAACCAGTCACCTTCTAGACACATTTGAGTGATTACATTCACTCTACTTGGAAGTCAAAGAATTTATATTTTTGCCCGATAATTACGAGGCCAAAAAGCAGAAAAGGCTTAAAAAGACATTCAAAACAAAAACTCTTGAAGCTAAAGAGTACGATATTTATCAGGTCTTTCTATCCTGACGGCTTTATGTTTTTTTGTTGATTATTCTAGTAGAAATAAATATAATACATCTGGTCTGAATATGGCTTAAATCCAGTTGAAACATTATTTTGTAAATATTTTTAATAAATGTGAAATATATCTACTCTGTTAGACACTTCCTGCATGTCGTTCCCCACTCTCTCTCCCTGATTTCCGACTCTATCCACTGTCCTATCGCTCCATGAAAGGCACAAAAAGCCCAAAAATAAATCTTAAAAAAAAATAAAAAATATGCACTCAATGAAGTTACACTTCAGATTCTTTGAGAGACTAACATGCATGTGTGATTAACAGACAATGGATTTTAATTAACATAAGCAGTAAACAGTTGCTTTATAATTTAAATAAAAGATTTTAAAAAATATGTTATCTGTGATTAAGTCAAATCACATTTATTTATAAAGAAATAAAACGAAGAAAGCAGTTTGAATTTGTTGTATCTAGAACAAGAAAGGTGAAAAAAGAAACTTCCGAATGCAGTAATTCACAGAGTGACCACAGGAGGGCGCAACTTCGTCTTTAAACTCCATCTTTACACATTAGTATCTCAAACTAACTAATTTATCTGCTTCTTGGACACTTTGGAGAACGACAGGGAAAGGAAGAGAGAAACTGGAGGTAAACATCATTAACAGTGAATTTATCTGTGGGTAAGAATTCAGTCAGAGTCCTAAAGACCGGAAAACAGGTTAGCGTCGTCCCCTGCTAAGAGCTATGCTAACGAACGCAGTTAGTGGGGCGGTTAATGTTACCATGGTGACCCGAGTTTGACTTTCTCTTGTTGCTAGGTTACCAAGAGTTAAAAAAAACAAGTAAATTACATTAATAAATATTTTTTATCAATAAAACATTTGATTTTTGACTTAGTCTTGTTTATGTGTCCTCTTATTTATAACTTTTTCATTTCTTCGATAGAAACCTTCTGCGTCACTTCCGGTTGAAGCTTCCGGTAATCACGCCCAAGTGTTCTCAGGTGTGTATATCATTGTTTCGACCAGGTAAGCGGTGCGGACCGCGGGCAGCCTGGCTGTCGATGAAAGAGGTGGAAGAAGAAGGAAAGATGAAGTCTGGATACTCAGTGAGTCATTCAAAGTCCAGTTTTGTGTGAAAAGACATAAAATAGAAATACCGGCGTCTTTATGCTAATGCTAACACCTGGGCTAACGCTCATGCTGACGTCATTACAAATGTTTGTTAAGAGGAAACATCGTCAAACTAAGATGATGATAACGTTTATCAATATTATCACTTTACTGAACTATTTAAGTTTATTGACTAATGTGTAAATTAGTTAATCCGAGGTAAAATTATTTATGTTTTATTTATTTATTGCACAAAAAAAAGATTTTCTCAACATTACTGTTCACAGAGCTCAGAAATTAAATGTTCATCTTGTTTAAGTAATATGAATAGACTTAATTTATTTTATTTAAAAAGTAAAAGCTCTTAATCCAGTTTTCTGTTTAATTCAAACTGTTTAATTTATTATTTAAGTGCAGTAACCAACTAACCACCAGAGGGCGCCCTTTCTATATAAAGTGATTTATAAACGATAAAATACATTTATTTTCAACGTTTAACTTTAATTAGAGTCTTTGTTCTTGTGACAGTTAATGTATGGTAAAGATGTTTCTATATTATATTCTACATTTAAACTTTGAATTGAAGTTTGCTTCGGTCTCATCCAAAAGCCTTAAAGTGAAGTTAAACACAGATAATTTACAGTGAATGATAAAACCCAGGTTTATTCCAATCATCATGGTGTTGTATAATCACAAACATTTTCTGTGTTTTATTAACTTGATGAACTAAAATTAGTTTTTCTTCTTCAACAGGAACTCTGTCGACGTCTTCCAGGAGGATCCCCCGTCGGTGGCCGTCTTCCTGCTCAGGTAGGAGACTCAATGCTTTCTTAATGTTGTTTTATTATGTTTTAGGTCTTATAGATGTTTTGACTTCATCCTTTTTGAAAAGCTACTAAGTCGATTTAGAGTTCAGGAACATCAGGTGTTTAATGAAATACTACAGTTTTATAATCCTTAGGTATCGTTAGTCAACAGCTTATGTTAGCTACATAGTTATGAGTTTTTTATATGTTGATGTTAAAGCTGATTTAAGGGGAGTTATGACCTCCTTTTAGTTTAGTCCTTGATACAGCACTTACTCCCTTAAATCAGCTTTAACATCAACATACTGATAACTCTATGTAGCTAAGCTGTTGACTAACGATACCTAAGGATTATAAAACTGTAGTATTTCATTAAACACCTGATGTTCCTGAACTCTAAATCGACTTCTTAGTAGCTGATTAAAATAACTGAGTCTAAACATTTATAAGACCTAAAACATAATAAAACAACATTAAGAAAGCTTTGAGCTCCTATCCAATGGGGTGCTTTATTTTAATGTGCTGATGTATCATGTCTGTTAAATATTTTATTGTAATAAAACTACTGCTATGTCCATTCTGCATCAGTGATCAGGCTCAGCTTTGTCTTTTTCATAATGCTTAATGTTGGTTATCTGCCAGCTGTGTTTCATTTACTAGTTTACAGCTTTCATTGTATTGTCATTTTGAGGAAACATGTTTATTGTTCGTTAATATCTGTCACCCAAAGGAGCGACCAATAAATAGTTAAACTTTACTTCAAATGTAACACCTCAAGTTCACAGCTATGTGTGACAAAGAAGGAAACAACTACAAAACATCAGGAATTAAACATGCTGACAACAAACATGAGACAAATTTAGAGTTTAACATTTTATTTATTATGAAAGTGGCAAAGAGAAAACAGACAATAAAACTTCAAACAAAACTAGCTTAAAGACTAAGACGACAAAAGAAAAGCTACAACAGCACCCAACAAGTTAGTTAACAGGTAAACTTTAATCTGTAGAAAATCCTTCCAGCTGCAGCACAGATCTACTCTTCAGAGTTCAGAGAGCGAGGAAACACCTGGAATATCAGACACAAAAAACAAAGACATCAGGGTTTAAAGTTCACTTCAGTTTACAGCTAGGATTGTACAAAACATGAATAGTAAAATGGGCCATTCTGATACATGACTAATTTTTAATCATTTCATTAAGTGAAAATCTCTACATCTACATCAAAGAGAGTTAAGATTAAAATGTAAAAGTTTGGAGCATCATGTAAAAGCACGCCAAAACTAAAATGGTGGTTAATTTGAGATAAGACATGTTTACACGTCTTTCAAATGTATAAAAAGTGATCACAGATCAACATATGTAGTCGTGATGTCTTAAAACAGATGTTTGTAGTTTTATCTGCACCTACTTAGCATCAAGAATATGACTATATGTGACTTAAACAGTTAAAATACTCACCAAATGTTGAATGAAGCAGGCGAGGCAGCGTGGTGTAGCAGACATGTTCACAGCTCTTTGTTTTGTTCAGGCTGCCCCTAAAAGTGTTAAAAAAACATAACAATTAGTTTAAACTTCAAAATGTTTGTTATTGTAAAGTGTCTGCAGATAACTTTTCTTCTGATTTGGAGATAAGTAAATAAAAATGGACTGATGAATGAAAGTTAACATTCAGCAATAAGCATGTTTCCTAATAGAAAATCATTTACATTAAAGAAGACGATTGAAACAGCTTGAACAAACTTTAAAAACTGTTTTATTTAAAATGTAAATCAAACATTTGTAACATTCTCTCTGTAGAGCTGCTGGTTGAGTGTGTGAAGAACAAAGACTTAAAGAAGGTGAGTGACAGTTTCATCTCTCACTACAGACCTTTGCACCTCATTTCTACAGACTCACATGTGTCTTTGAATTGAATCATCAGCTGCAGGAGCTGCACCTGAAGGGAGCCGGCCTCACGTCACTCCACTCGTCCGGCTGCAGGTGACGTCATCACGCTGCCAGTGCAGGAAGCGAAGAGATGGTCCTCTACATCCTCCACAGGTGTGTGTACAGTCCTCCACCTGTTTGGTGCACGTAGGTTAACAGTCAGACAAACTCCATTCAGCGATGAGTGAGTCAGGATGTTAGTTACTCTTTTGATTTATTCACCAGATTGAAGAAGGAGTGAAAACTACAGAACACAAGAACATTTAGTTGAGTCATTACCAAAGTTCTACAATAAACAATAAACTAATACAGGACAAAAGAAAGCTTAGTTGTTGCTAATGCTAAGCTACATGCTAATGCTAAGCCACATGTTATTCTACATCAATCAGATGCAATACGCAACAAATTATAACAAGGCTAATGTTAAGCTACATGCTAAACCTTAACTTCAGTAAAGTGAAGGAACTTACATTTCTGTTGCTGCCTGCTGTGTGCAGTCTTGAAGACTAAAGAAGGAACCCTCAACTTCCTGCTTCCTTTATAGGCGGGCACTTCCTGTTTGAACAGTCACTTCCTGTAGCAGTACCTGTACCTTTAAGAGTTTACCAAATAACCAGGTGTAGCTCATTAGAAGAATCCTTAGTTGTTGTTTTTTTTTTACCATTAATGAATGTATGTGGATTCTTTTCATCATAGGTATGTATGTAGTTTTTTTCTTTCTGTATTCTAGTGTTTGAATAAATGGGAAACTTTCAATGACAGGCTTGTAAAACAATAAGTCAGTTCAATCAATCTTTATTTTGTAGAGCGCCAACTCAATACAAATGTTATCTCAAGACACTTTACAAACAGCAGGTAAGAGAGAGTCTTGTCTGGGTTAAAGGCAGGGTTGATCATTTTCTAAAAGTAGCATTCCCTCAGTGCTCCGTCTGCACCCACCCCAGAAGCAGACCTCAGCTCATTGCTTTCATTGTCAGGACCAAAAGACAATTTCAACCAGAATCTTAAAAAGTGGATCTGGAGAAAATCACCAACCCTGCCTTTAACTAGTTTTTAGTTGTTACAGAAAAACTGCAGTAAGTACAGATTCTATTTGTGCATGAAAACATCTAACATTGAACTGAAACCATGAGGTTTTTAAAATGTTAAACACTTTATTTAAATGTTAACAGAGTGTAGATGATGATGCTGTATCTGTGCTCTGATCTCTGTTCAGTCTATATGTGATGATATATGTGCCATCATAAACACAAGACACCAAAAGAAGCAGCAGGGGGGTTGATGTCTGTTCCTCGGGTGATGTTGTCTCTCTCTCTCTCTTCTGTTGACCAGGGGGGAGACGGTCCTTCACCGAGCTGCGTCCCTGTGTCAAAGAACTATCTGTCATTATCTGGTTGAAGCAGGAGCCTCGCTCATGAAGACAGACCTACAGGTACAGTTCAGACTCTAACCTGCAGCCTTTAAAATGAATATCATTATAGTACATTATATTAAGTAAGTTTCATCCAACACAGCTGAAAGATAAAAACAACAAACATTAAAGACTAAGAAGACAAACTACGACTGAAAGAAAACTGCACAGAAAAGCTACAAGACAACAGCTAACAAGTAACCAAGACAACAGCTAAAAGGTAAATAAAACTAAACAACAGCTAAAAGGTAAATAAAACTAAACAACAGCTAAAAGGTAAATAAAACTAAACAACAGCTAAAAGGTAAATAAAACTAAACAACAACTAAAAGGTAAATAAATCAACAGCTAAAAGGTAAATAAATCAACAGCTAAAAGGTAAATAAAACTAAACAACAGCTAAAAGGTAAATAAATCAACAGCTAAAAGGTAAATAAAACTAAACAACAGCTAAAAGGTAAATAAATCAACAGCTAAAAGGTAAATAAAACTAAACAACAGCTAAAAGGTAAATAAAACTAAACAACAGCTAAAAGGTAAATAAAACTAAACAACAGCTAAAAGGTAAATAAAACTAAACAACAACTAAAAGGTAAATAAAACAACAGCTAAAAGGTAAATAAAACTAAACAACAGCTAAAAGGTAAATAAATCAACAGCTAAAAGGTAAATAAAACTAAACAACAGCTAAAAGGTAAATAAAACTAAACAACAACTAAAAGGTAAATAAATCAACAGCTAAAAGGTAAATAAATCAACAGCTAAAAGGTAAATAAAACAACAGCTAAAAGGTAAATAAAACTAAACAACAGCTAAAAGGTAAATAAAACTAAACAACAACTAAAAGGTAAATAAATCAACAGCTAAAAGGTAAATAAATCAACAGCTAAAAGGTAAATAAAACTAAACAACAGCTAAAAGGTAAATAAAACTAAACAACAGGTAAAAGGTAAATAAAACTAATCAACAGCTAAAAGGTAAATAAAACTAAACAACAGGTAAAAGGTAAATAAAACTAAACAACAACTAAAAGGTAAATAAAACTAAACAACAACTAAAAGGTAAATAAATCAACAGCTAAAAGGTAAATAAAACTAAACAACAACTAAAAGGTAAATAAAACTAAACAACAGCTAAAAGGTAAATAAATCAACAGCTAAAAGGTAAATAAAACTAAACAACAGCTAAAAGGTAAATAAAACTAATCAACAGCTAAAAGGTAAATAAAACAACAGCTAAAAAGTAAATAAATCAACAGCTAAAAGGTAAATAAAACTAAACAACAGCTAAAAGGTAAATAAAACTAATCAACAGCTAAAAGGTAAATAAAACAACAGCTAAAAGGTAAATAAATCAACAGCTAAAAGGTAAATAAAACTAAACAACAGCTAAAAGGTAAATAAAACTAATCAACAGCTAAAAGGTAAATAAAACTAAACAACAGGTAAAAGGTAAATAAAACTAAACAACAACTAAAAGGTAAATAAAACTAAACAACAGCTAAAAGGTAAATAAATCAACAGCTAAAAGGTAAATAAAACTAAACAACAACTAAAAGGTAAATAAATCAACAGCTAAAAGGTAAATAAAACTAAACAACAACTAAAAGGTAAATAAATCAACAGCTAAAAGGTAAATAAAACTAAACAACAACTAAAAGGTAAATAAAACTAAACAACAACTAAAAGGTAAATAAAACTAAACAACAGCTAAAAGGTAAATAAAACTAAACAACAACTAAAAGGTAAATAAAACTAAACAACAACTAAAAGGTAAATAAAACTAAACAACAACTAAAAGGTAAATAAAACTAAACAACAACTAAAAGGTAAATAAATCAACAGCTAAAAGGTAAATAAAACTAAACAACAACTAAAAGGTAAATAAATCAACAGCTAAAAGGTAAATAAAACTAAACAACAACTAAAAGGTAAATAAAACTAAACAACAACTAAAAGGTAAATAAAACTAAACAACAACTAAAAGGTAAATAAATCAACAGCTAAAAGGTAAATAAAACTAAACAACAGGTAAACTAAGACAACAAGCCTTCTGTGTTTAATTTAGTCAAAGAAACAGCAGTCTGATTAATTTCTTATTTAAGTGCAGTAACCAACAACTAACCACCAGAGGGCGCCCTCTCTATATAAAGTGATTTATAAAAGATATAATACATTTATTTTCAACCTATAACTTTAATTAGAGTTTTACATCATTGTTTGGTAAATTATTTATATTAAAGCTGCATTTTTACCTTAAACCTTTTCTTCTTAGGTTTAATTTTACTTTTCAAACTTACCTTTTAATCAGTTTAATTAGTTTATTGTCGTTTGGTTTTCTTAATGAAAATACCACAAACCTTTTTATTGATTTAATTGAAATGATCATTTTGATTAAAACTGCTTTTTTGATTAGGATTAAAATATTTGATGAGTAAATCTTACAGCTCATTGAGATAATTTAGATTAAACATAAATTAAAAGGAAACATTTACAAGTTAAAAAGGTTGTTTTAAAATTCTTCTTCCTTGCCTTGATTTTATTAACTTTCATATGCTCATAACTCTTCTTCACCTACCTTATGTTCTCGATTAACAATTAATAATATCAGTCTGTGATCACAGAATATCACAGACTTTTAGTTTAGGAGCACTCAAACGTGTGAATCTAATTCACAGCTAGGATTGAACAATACGTGAAAAGTAAATGTGCCATTATGATACACTACTCATTTTAAATTAACTAACTGAAAATACTTCTTACCTTTGTGAAAGAAAAGTCAAATAATATTGTTGCCACGAGCGGAGCAAATACGAGGAGGACATCAGCAACCTGTACAAACATCTGGATGAAGAATAGACTAAAGTCAAAGACAAGACACAACATTAGAAGAACAGTTTGAAGACAACCTGCTTAAAGATTCAAACTAAATACAAAGACTTTCATTTTCTCAATTATTATTATTACTTGATGTCCTTTTCTTGTAATAATTGACAGGATGATGAGATCAACCAACACAGTCAGCTGGCTGACAAACTCAAGGAGCAGATGAAGAAGAGGTTTGTCTCTCAGCCAATGAAATACAAAAGAAATATCAAGTATTTTCATTGAAACATGGATTTCATGAGGATGATCATTTTTGCTTGAACTCACTGTGACCCCACGTCCCTCCCAGGAGGAGCTGTGCCGGCTGCAAACGGAGAACCAGCTGGCCAAGGAGGAGGTGAAGGAGGTGCTGCAGGCGCTGGAGGAGCTCGCCGTCAACTACGAGCAGAAGAGGCAAGAGGTGGAGGAGAGAGATCAGACCAACCTGCAGCACGAGACGGTACAGATATGTTTCAGGAGAAAGTGTTTAAAGTCTGCATCTTGACTTCTGCATCATCATCATCAGCAGTGACGTCAACACAGCTGAGAAACTACTTCAGTTAGAAGAGTCAGATTTGATACACTGAAGCAGACATGAACATTAACTCACAGCTAACACATCACACCACATGTTCTGTCCAGACTGCTGAATGATCAGAGGGAAAACCAAACATTCAATCATTCAGCTTAACCAACAAGGCAGATCCAGGTACCGGCCGCAGCGGGACTCGAACACCATTTAAAGTGTCTAAAGAGGGTAGTGTTGTAGTCATGACTACACTAAGACCAAGACCACAAATATCTGTGTGTGCAGGTTTTAACACCGGGAAGGTTGTGGTCGTAACCGGGGGATAAAAATCGAACTACAAATGGAGTTTGAAGTTATTTCTTGTTTTTTCCTTCTAGTCCCAGACCGAGACCTTCAAGGAGTCTCAAGGAGTCTCAAGGAGCACATGAGGGTGTTCCAGGACTTCTGATTGGCCCTTCTTATTGTTTCTGTTAACAATGCTGAGGTTACCAAACCAACAGATCTCAGTAAAAGAATGAATGTTGTTTGATCACCTGTCTGTTTCTCTCATCGGTCTTCTTATATCTGTGAATCTGTAACTCTGGATTTATCAACAGGAAGTGCTCTGGAGTGCAACAGGAAGTGCTCTGGATTTATCAACAGGAAGTGCTCTGGAGTGCAACAGGAAGTGCTCTGGAGTTATCAACAGGAAGTGCTCTGGAGTGCAACAGGAAGTGCTCTGGATTTATCAACAGGAAGTGCTCTGGATTTATCAAGAGGAAGTTGAGGGTTCTTTCTTTCTTTAATCTTCAAGGCAGCAACAGAGATGTAAGTTCCTTTACTGTACTGAAGTTAAGGTTTAGCATTAGCATGTAGCTTAGCATTAGCCTTGTTATAATTTGTTTGTTTGTATCTGATGTAGCATAGCATGTGTCTTAGCATTAACATGTGGCTTAGCATTAGCATGTAGCTTAGCATTAGCATTGTTATAATTTGTTTGCATCTGATGTAGCATAGCATGTGGCTTAGCATTAACATGTGGCTTAGCATTAGCATGTAGCTTAGCATTAGCATGTAGCCGCCAGATAGTAGTCTATCTGCAGCTGTACTTTAATCCTCTGCACCTTCAGTATTCTGAGAGTCTCACTGCAGGAACTTTGTCTGTTTGGTGATGTTGGATTAACAGAGTTTAATAATCCAGTGACACACGCACACACACACACACACACACCAGTGGAAATACACGTTTTTATTTCTTAACACAAGGCGTTAAACAGAAAGAAGACGATTGAAACAGCTTGAACAAACTTAAAAAAGCAGTTTTTATTTTGAATTTATTCCCGTATTTAAAATACAAATGAAACATTTGAACATTCTCTCTACAGATCGATGATATCAGACCTTTAAACCTCAGTTCTACATACTCACATGTGCATGCTTTGCTCCGTGTTCCCCAACATTTTAAAGAACCTCTTTGTCTTTGAATTGCAGGAGCTGCACCTGAAGGGAGCCAAGAGATGGTCCGAGTCCGTCAGCCAATCAGTGACTCTGTTGATTTATTCACCAGATTGAAGAAGGAGTGAAAACTACAAAACACAAGAACGTTTAGTTTCGTCATTACCAAAGTTCTAGATAAATTCAAACAATAAACTAATGCTAAGCTACATGCTAATGCTAAGCTACATGCTAAGCTAAACTTACACCTCTGTTGCTGCCTGCTTGAAGATTAAAGAAAGAACCCTCAACTTCCTGTTCCCTTTATAACTTCCTGTTTCCTTTATAACTTCCTGTTTCCTTTATAACTTCCTGTTTCCTTTATAACTTCCTGTTTCCTGAATGATCCAGAGAGAGGAGAGGTGTTCTTGGTGTTAACATATATAATTGACCATATGTATATATAATAAATCAAATCTGATGTCATGGTGGGAACAATGGACCATTAATGAATTTAGGTTAGTATGTTGTTTAAAAAAAAAAAGTTAGTGAGTAAATTGTAAGATTTGAACCCTCCATCTCCAGACACAGCGGGATTCAAACCCAGGCTCACCACTTACAGATCTTGGAATCCTCAATCTTATCCACTACACTACTGATGCCTTCACACTATGTCTTGAGCTCCGGGCGTATTTATCATCGTCATTTCAGATGTTAGACTTTAAAATTTACCCCGATGAGATTCAAACCCACGACCTCCAGACTCCAAGTCCTCGTTCTATCTCCTGAGCCACAGAGACAGATACTTGACTCTGATTCTCAGATCTCTTGAGTCTTTCCTTTGGACCAACACCTTTAAGATAATGGTGTGTGTGTGGTCGTCTGAGAAACTCTGTCTTTGAGTGTTTCCTGTGGATCCATGCTGGCAGGTTGCTTCACTATGTTCCTCTTGAGTCTTTCATTTAGGACCGACACCTTTAAAATTCACTGAGTCCTGATAAGATTCGAACCCACGACCTCCAGACTCCAAGTCCTCCTTCTATCTCCTGAGCCACAGAGACAGATGCAGACTCTGTGTCTCCTGCTGGATCTGTTTGTTGTTTTGTTCAAGTCTCAGATTTCTTTTAAATATATGTTAAATAAATGATTTATTGGGGGGGGGGGGGGGACGTCCTGCATCTGTTTGGCTTCCTGGCTTGGCAGACAGTACTACCTCAAACTACCTCATGTTTACTTCAGCATCTCTCCACTATTATCCTGTTTAGCCTTGTACATATTAGTCTCTGATTATTGTTGATATTTAATATTATACTTTTGTACAAAGAGAGCACAGTTTATAAAAGTTAAACTCCTCGTGTGTTTAAGAATACCTGACCAATAAAGCTGATTCTGAAGGATTTCTGTGGCTTTGATAACTGTTGGAAACATTATTTTGGTCCATTATTTGGCCCCTTTAATACTAATTGGTGTTGTATTTTATATCGTTGGAAAGCCTGATGAGTCACCTTTACAACGAGGTGTAACTTGTAAGGATCAACACAGCTAAACGTGAGTAGCACTCTAAATGGACACAGCAGTAGTTTTATTACAATAAAATATTGAACAGACATGATGACCTCTGTTTTGTACATTGTTACATCAGCACAATACAATAAGGTGTCACAGGTGAGGGGGGGGGTGTTACATCCAGCCAGTCTCCAGCCCCATTGGGTAGGAGCTCAAAGCTTTCTTAATGTTTTATTATGTTCCAGGTCTTATAGAAGTTTAGTTATTTTAATCATTTGATCCTTTTTGGAGTGGAGGAACATCAGGTGTTTAATGAAATAAGGATTATAAAAATGTATTTCATTAAACACCTGATGTTCCTCCACTCCAAAAAGGATCAAATGATTAAAATAACTGAGTCTAAACATCTATAAGACCTAAAACCTGGAACATAATAAAACAACATTAAGAAAGCTTTGAGTCTCCTACCTGAGCAGGAAGACGGCCACCGACGGGGGATCCTCCTGGAAGACGTCGACAGAGTTCCTGTTGGAGAAGAAAAACTAATTTTAGTTCATCGAGTTAATAAAACACAGAAAATGTTTGTGATTATACAACATCATGATGATTGGAATAAACCTGGGTTTTATCATTCACTGTAAATTATCTGTGTTTAACTTCACTTTAAGGCTTTTGGATGAAGCAAACTTCAATTCAAAGTTTAAATGTAGAATATAATATAGAAACATTAAGTATAAGGTCTGAAGAAACATCTAAACAGATTTATCTTATATTATAAGTTTTACAATAATTCTACAAGTTTGTTTACCTTTAACTTGTGCGAGCTTTTGGGGGAAAGAAAATGCTTTATACATATATATAATATATATTCATAGTTGTAATTAATCTGTGATATTATCAATGAACTTAATATAATGGAGAACATAAAGTAGGTGAAGAAGAGTTATGAGCATATGAAAGTTAATAAAATCAAGGCAAGGAAGAAGAATTTTAAAACAACCTTTTTAACTTGTAAATGTTTCCTTTAATTTATGTTTAATCTAAATTATCTCAATGAGCTGTAAGATTTACTCATATCAAATATTTTAATCCTAATTAAAAAAGCAGTTTTAATCAGAATGATCATTTCAATTAAATCAATAAAAAGGTTTGTGGTATTTTCATTAAGAAAACCAAACGACAATAAACTAATTAAATTGATTAAAAAGTAAGTTTGAAAAGTAAAATTAAACCTAAGAAGAAAAGGTTTAAGGTAAAAATGCAGCTTTAATATAAATAATTTACCAAACAAAGATGTAAGACTCTAATTAAAAGTTATAGGTTGAAAATAAATGTATTATATCTTTTATAAATCACTTTATATAGAGAGGGCGCCCTCTGGTGGTTAGTTGTTGGTTACTGCACTTAAATAATAAATTAATCAGACTGCTGTTTCTTTGACTAAATTAAACACAGAAGGCTTGTTGTCTTAGTTTACCTGTTGTTTAGTTTTATTTTGTTGGTTATTGCACTTAAATAATAAATTAATCAGACTGCTGTTTCTTTGACTAAATTAAACACAGAAGGCTGGATTAAGAGCTTTTACTTTTAAATTAAATAAATGAAGTTTATTCATATTACTTGAGTAAGATGAACATTTAATCTCTGAGCTCTGTGAACAGTAATGTTTAGAAAATCATTTTACCTCTGAGCTGCAGCACAGAGCGAGGAAACACCTGCACACACCTGTACAAAGAAACAAGAAGAAAATACAGAATTTTGAGTTCAACCAACAACTTTCAACTAAAACGACATATCCGATTTTAACGAGCACTATGTAATGTGACTAATGAGACTAAATATAAAGACAGACGATGTTGCTATGGTTCAGTTAGCACTAACATTAGCAGACACCTGAGGAGCACACCTGAGCGTGATGCGCAGCAGCGGTCCAGCGGAAGTGACGTTGGTCGTGTCACTCCCAGGTAAAGGTCGTATCGATGTAGAGAACTCATTGTGAATTAGGAGACACAATAACAAAATTCAGTAAAACACCGAAAATCAATGAAAACGTTAATTTTTAGATTTATAATCTATAAATGTGGATAGATACTGTTGTTTAAATGATTTGTCTATTAGTGAAATAATCCAAACACTCAAGAAAACACTAATATTTTACTGACATTACAAACACATCTTGTAGTAGTTATAGGTGTAGTCACTTTATACATACATACATTTCTGTTATAGTGACTGTTGGATGTAATTACAACCCATCGCCAGCAGAGGGCAGCAGTGTAATATGAATGCATGATGCAGCGGTTAATTAGACCTGACGAGGCTGTTAACATCCAGGTGAGCTATGTTGTAATATTTACAGTCTGTGGTTGTAAAGTGTAGAAGTTACATTAAAGCCACAAAGAGTTAAAAACCTTAAATATCATGTAGATCATTTGAAGCACAACAAAGTATTTAATTATTATAAAATATATACTTTAAAACAACATCTTTATAGTACATGCATGTATGACTTTTTTTTTACTGTTTGTATCTTTTCTTTATATATATCTGACTTTTTTATTTTTTTATGAATGCATTCAGTGCAGCGGGATCTGCACACAGAATTTCCACAATGGGAGACTTGAGTCTTATCCACCACGCCACTGATACCGCTCACCCTGGGTGATTCTCTCCAGGCAGATTTATCTTTGTCATTTTGGATGTTGGCCTTAAAAATTCACCAGATAAAGTTTGAACACACAACCTCTGGACTCTGAGACAGTCGTCCATCTCCCTGAGCTACATGTTTTATTCCTTATTAGTGAGGAACGCAAATAAAACTGGAGACACAGGGAGCACTAAAATGTACTTCATCATGGTGCAACACAGTTAAAGATTTAATTTAAAAGCAACAGAAACACACTCCTCCAGTTTATTTTTAGAACTTTTATTAAATGTCTGATCTGTGAATAAATATCTGAGCTGCCTGCGACGCTCAGCAGCAGAAACATACATGGAGAAAGAGAACGACACCAAACACGTTACATTCAGAATACTTCAGCTGCACACAGAGATCACGTCATATCACAGACGACAGCAGAGAGAGCGGAGCTGCAGGTCGGGATCAGAGTCCAATATTGCTGATTTTATGGTACAATCATAACAATTCTATTGCTAATTGTCTCTTCAAATATTGCAGCTTTTAGGTTCCTTTTTGTGCTTCTCTTTGATTACTTTGAAATCATGTAATTTAAAATGAATTTACCGATCCCACCCAGAGGGATACAAAGATTTCTCACTGCACTGATTTTAACTGTGGATTGTTTTTACAACAGACGCGATTGCCTGGTTCAGTTTGTCTGTTAAAAACAACAACATCCAAACCTCAAACACACTACAAACACAAGAACCCTCTGGAAAACATTTACACAACGTTTCAAGTAAGACAAACATCCTCTGCATTTTAAAGCTCCTGCACTTAAGTCTCTAGTGTTTGAAAACCTGTTGTCCTGTCCGAGTGCTCTGCAGGAACACGTGTACAAAGAAACCATCAGAATTCATGTGATACATTACAGAGTCAACACATTTCTGCTCTGAAAGCCAAGATCTTCAGAAAAACATGATCAAAACTTTAATGTGATTTCAAGTGTGAAGAAAGGAGGAACTGCACTCAACAGAATTTTTTTTTACTACAAGTCCCATGATGCATTGCTGTAGACAACAACCAATCAGAGAGCCGGGGATTTAATCAGGTTTATAGATGTAAAGTTTTCTTTACATTATTCATCTTCACAGCTTCAGTGAAGATTATCTTTGTCATAACGTTTTCATTCACTCAGAGCAACAAAGATGACGGGACTAAACGAGCAGAGAAATTCTAGAAGTGATCAATCAGTCGCTGGTAATGTGAAGATTCGCTGCTTTTCTTTGTCATTTATGATCATGATAAATCTTTTAATTCTTGTAGTTTCAACATATTGTCTTTCATGGCTTCCGTATGGTTGAAAATGTTGTGACCTCCAGTAGAAAATGTAAATAAAGATTTGAGAGTTTGAATGATTAGCTGCACAGTTCGGATGTGCAGCAACCAATTTTCTTTTGTTGAGTGCAGTTTCTTGTCTAAAAGATAAATCTGACAAACAAAATAAAAGTATGAAACAAACTTTCCTTGTATTCAAGCTGCTGTCAGTGCTGGCAGTGTCACATCCGATATCTAAGAGCTCCTTCGATCAGTCAGGAGGCGACAAACACGCCCAACTTTGGATGACTTTCTATTAAAAACACAAATTACCTTAAGGTACAAAATAATAAATATCAAATATTTCAGTGTAAAGGTGCAAAATTAAAATCCAGTTTTAGGGGTAAAAACAAAAACAGCCATCATATAGCTAACAGAAGAAAAGCTTTTTACTCGTATTTAAATTTAAAGGCTGAACATCGAACAGATTTAAGAATTCAAAATGAAGTTTAAAAACAGAAAAATAGTTTGAGTGAAATCGACCTCACACACCTCGTGATCAAAATCCACCAGACTACAGAGCTACAACTATACACCTGTACGTATTTACACCAATATATATCCTCACCTGAAGAATACACACACACACACTCGCACACACACACACACACACACTACATGAATGTACAGTTTATCTTAAATAGATAAATAAATATCACACACGTACAAACACTCTGTGTGTTTGGGGGAAGATACATTCCACCATGTTGTGATGATGATGATGAAGCCAGGGAGGTTTTTTTAACACCTGGACTCCAAATTACACCTGCTACTTCCTCTATCACCTTTTCAAAATAAAAACAATTAAAAGTCAACAGGTGAGTCCTTTAACTCACCAGCCGCAGCCAAATTTACCCAGAATTCAGCTGGCGGCTGGCCACTTCCTACAGAGCTACAAAGGTGATGACTGAACACAGGAGGAGAAATTAAACAGAAATACAATTTATCTTACAAAAACTTACTACATCTAACAACATGAGGAGGAGCTTTTACACTGGAGGGGTGTGTGTTTAACGGACTGTTATCTAAGTTGTTTCTAAAGATTCCTCTTTACAGTTTAATGTTCCTAACTGTTCCTACATGTGAGTGTTTGATAGATTCTCCTCTCAAACCTCCTGATTTAAGACGTTTCTCTCTGAGAACAAACCGTCCCGCTCGGCTTCAGTGACTTCTTCTTCTCTCCCTCAGAGCAACCCGTCCAGGTTCTGCTCCGCGCTCTGCTTGTCGGTGGGCGTCTCCTGCGGGTTGTACTTCGTGTGATGATCTCTCAGGATGGTCACCACGTCGTGATGACCGAAGTGAACTGCTTCATCCTGTGGTGTGTTTCCCCACCTGCAGCACAGAGCGCAGCCACAAACAACATCACAAACAACATCACATATAACATCACATATAACATCACATATAACATCACATATAACATCACATATAACATCACATATAAACAGAAGAATCACAAACAGCCCTATAGATTATTTTTTATCATTTATGTACCGGTAAGTGTAAAATAATGTTTCATTTTGACTGTTTTTTCTGCATATTTTAGTCTAAAACATGTTCTGACCTTACAGAGCTGAACGAGATGTATTCAATGTTAAAGACAAAGTTTTGGTCTTTTTTCCCCCTTTACAGTATAAGATATGACAGCCGGAGAGAGAGAGAGGAAATCCTGGGAGGAGAAGCTGGACTCAAACCCACAGCTGCTGGGACGAGGACCACAGACTCCCTACATGGGGGCTCGCAAAATAACAAAATCTAAGTATGCTGCTGGACTGTTACCTGTCTTTGGGAACTGGGTTGACTTTGCAGGCCTCCAGCAGGAAGCGGACCACCTCAGCGTGTCCTAAAAAAACCACACACACGCACACATTAGCTACCCACACTCAAACTGCTCAAAGGAAATGTGTCTTTCATCCTCGTCAGTAGTTTTTACCTTCAGCAGCTGCAACATGCAGAGCCGTCCTGGAGTCGTAGTCTCTCTGCTCCATGTCCATGGAGGACAACGCAAACCTGGAACACGACGCAGCGGATTCAAAATCTTCATCTTAATGTAAAAGAGAACTAACTGCTGCTTAAGGACACGTGATGTGAAAGACACTTTGACTTTGTCTTTAGTTTGGATGCAGCAGAAAAGATGAGAAACATTTGAAATCTGAATATTTAAAGAGGTTACCTCCTCAGGGCGGACACGTCTCCTGTGTAAGCTGCAAACAGCAGATTAATCACCGACTTCACCTGAAACACAACAACAAGCACATTTCACTGAAACCTGAAGAATAACAACTTGTTGATTTCTCCACTTATATCCTGCTTAAGTTTCAACATAGGGATCATTTCAGAAGGGTCCAGTGCAGGAATTTAACTTTTATGAGCTAGTGAGAGAAAAGTGGTTCAGTTATTCCGCCACCAGATGGCGCTGAGGATTAAAATGCTGGACACAGAGTCGCACAGCCTCCATCACAGAGATGATGTGACGCATGAAAATGTTTCCTGTTAAAGAAAGATTCTGGACTAAAATGAACCCTGACTACAAATGTTTAGCAGGAGGAGAAGGAGGAGGAAGAGGAGGAGGAGGAAGAGGATGAGGAGGAGGAGGAGGAGGAGGAAGAGGAGGAGGAGGAGGAAGAGGAGGAGGAGGAGGAGGAAGAAGAGGAGCAAGAGGAGGAGGAGGAGGAAGAGGAGGAGGAGGAGGAGGAGGAGGAGGAAGAAGAGGAGCAAGAGGAGGAGGAGGAGGAAGAGGAGGATGAGGAGGAGGAGGGGGAGGAGGAAGAGGAGGATGAGGAGGAGGAGGATGAGGAGGAGGAGGAGGAAGAGGAGGAGGAGGAAGAGGAGGAGGAGGATGAGGAGGAGGAGGAGGAAGAGGAGGAGGAGGAAGAGGAGGAGGAGGAGGAGGAGGAAGAGGAGGAGGAGGATGAGGATGAGGAGGATAAGGATGAGGATGAGGAGGAGGAAGAGGATGAAGATGAGGAGGATGAGGAGGAGGAAGAGGAGGATGAGGAGGAGGAGTAGGATGAGGATGAGGAGGAGGAAGAGGATGAAGATGAGGAGGATGAGGAGGAGGAAGAGGAGGATGAGGAGGAGGAGGAGGATGAGGATGAGGAGGAGGATGAGGAGGATGAGGAGGAGGAGGATGAGGATGAGGAGGAGGAGGATGAGGAGGAGGATGAGGAGAAGGATGAGGAGGAGGAGGAGGACAAGGAGGAGGAGGAAGAAGAGGAGGAGGACAAGGAGGATGAGGAGGAGGATGAGGAGGAGGAAGAGGAGGGAGAGGAAGAGGAGGAGGAGGAGGAGGAGGACAAGGAGGAGGAGGACGAGGAGGATGAGGAGGAGAAGAGGAGGATGAGGAGGAGGAGGATGCGGAGGAGGATGAGGAGGAAGAGGAGGATGAGGAGGAAGAAGAGGAGGAGGAGGAGGAGGAAGAGGAGGAGGACAAGGAGGAGGAGGATGAGGAGGAGGATGAGGAGGAGGAAGATGAGGAGAAGAGGAGGAGGAAGAGGAAAAGGAGGAAGAGGAGGAGGAGGAGGAGGAGGAAGAGGAGGATGAGGAGGAGGAAGAGGAGGGAGAGGAAGAGGAGGAGGAGGAGGAGAAGGATGAGGAGGAGGAGGAAGAGGAGGGAGAGGAAGAGGAGGAGGAGGAGGAGGAGAAGGATGAGGAGGAGGAGGATGAGGAGGAGGAAGAGGAGGGAGAGGAAGAGGAGGAGGAGGAGGAGGAGGAGAAGGATGAGGAGGAGGAGGATGAGGAGGAGGAGGAGAAGGATGAGGAGGAGGAGGATGAGGAGGAGGAAGAAGAGGAGGAGGAGGAGGAGGAAGAGGAGGGAGAGGAAGAGGAGGAGGAGGAGGAGGAAGAGGAGGAGGAGGAGGAGGAGGACAAGGAGGAGGAGGAGGAGGATGAGGAGGAGGAAGAGGAGGGAGAGGAAGAGGAGGAGGAGGAGGAGGAGGAGGAGGAATGAAGCTGATGAAGGAACATGTTTGAGAGTCTCACCCTCTGGTCTCCTCCCTCCCTGCGAGGATCGAGCTTCTTGGCAAAGTGTCTCAGATTGTCGTAGTTGTGGAAGTTACAGAGAGAGACCAGGTCCTGCAGGAAGAGGAAGAACATCAGGTAAACTGCTGAATGAGCGAGTAGAGTTTTAAACACAGCTTTCATAACACATTTATTCTCAGGTAACAACAAATGTACCATAGTTGTGTTCCACAATATTACAGCAAAAACAAGTAGAGAAAACCAAATCCTATTTCTAGGAGCCAATAATTATATTTATTTTTCATGTTAAGGCCCAAAAGTCAAATACTTTCTTTCCTTCTATGATAAACTGGACAAATTTGGAGCTTGGACTGCAACTCAGGCGAAACTAAAACCCTGAAGACACGACCCTGAGATTCTGGTTTACAGTAAAGTGTCGCTGTTGAAGTAAAAACAGATAATAAGAGGAGTGTTACTCTTACCGTGCAGAACTGGATTCCTCTCACGCTGTTGCCCAGCTTGTCGAGCGGAGGAGACCAACACATGACGCCCATCACATTCGGAACGACCAGCAGGATCCCACCGGCGACGCCTGATTTGGCGGGCAGGCCGACCTGAAACAGGAAGAGGAAGAAGTGTTGACGTGGAGTCTGGCGTGCTTCACACGGAGGAGGAGAAGTTAAACGTTTGAAGGAGTTACTGACGTGGAAAGCAAACTGTCCCGAGAAGTCGTACATGCCGCAGGAATGCATCAGACTCAGAGTGTTTCGCACGGCCTCTGGGGCCAGAACACGCTCGCCTGTGATTGGACAGAAGCCGCCGTTAGCCAGAGTGGCTGCCATGACACTGGCGCTCTCACAGGTCACCTCGATAGAGCACAGCTGAGGGAGGAGAACACAGGTATATCTTTTACACTGAGCAGAGTTTGTTCATTCAGACGGTCATGAGAGTTCATGTTTGGAGGTTTCTCACAGAGTAATCACGAGCTCTCATAGTGGACTTCATTTACCTGGAAGTAGAGGTCGAGGATGGAGGTCATGTCTGTCCCCTCAGGGAAACACTGAAACAACAACACGGTTAGCATCGTCAACAGAGACATGTGCTGCTCCTCTGAATAATAAAGTAAAGTATCATAGCAACAACATTCAATCACTGAGTTATGATGAAACGACGCGTGATTTAAAGCGCGGCAAACTTCAAGTTGTATGAATAAATATATTTAAAACTCCCGGCAGTGCTAGGCTGCAGTAGATGACCTTTGACCTTACCTTCTTCTCCTTCAGGTAGTAGCCGATGGCAAAGTTTCTGTCTCCAGACTCTCGCTCCGACTGGAAACTGGGACACAAAGAAGAGGTTTGTGACTCAGCTCAGGTTTTATAAAACTCAAACTGACACCTCAAAGACGTCGTCTATTGAATGGACTCATTCACGTATTGTAACCTCAGCGTTTCAGTAGATTTCTGTACGACGTGTCGTTGTACTCACGTGGCGTTGCTGAAGCCGACATACTCGTTTCCTGCGAGTTTGTTCATGAAGTTCATGACCTGAAAACAGATTCAGATTGTCAGATTTATTAACATCACACAGTGTTACTCATCCTACAAAAGGTTATTCCCAATTTAAATAAATGTCTTTGAACACAACATCGATACTCACATAATCAAACTTCTCAGAGTTGCTCACTCCTTGCTGAAACACAAGCAGGACAAACGCAGTGTGACATTTTTGATCTCGTATTGTAAACTTGGCATTAAACAGTTACCCACGTCACGACTTTAGCACTACTTTAAACCATCCGTATGTCTATGATATCAAACTAGAAAGAAAGTTTACATCACTACTGTTTTTAAATCAAAGGCTTCATGTAACCAATCAAACCAATCGATGAATTAAGATTAGAGGTGGGAGACTAGCTGGAGATGGAGGAGGTGAAACAAAAACAGTTAATACACTCAAGAGTCTCTGTTTTGTTTTTCAAAACGAAACTTATCATGAAAGTAAAGAAAAATGATCTGACCCTGTTTGAACTCAAAGAGTGAAGTTAGCTGTGTCTCATTAACTGTTACTCTACAGGCGCTGCATTCACACTGCAAGTCACATGAAACAAAAGACATTAAAGAGACGCTCCTTCAACCTCAAGTGTCAAATGATTCAATTATATACATCTAGAAAAGAATCAGACTCATTAAAGTCTCCTCTAAATGTTTGAAAATCTCTCAGCTTGGTGTTGATTTATTTTATGCTGGCTACATTTTCATCCAAATGTTCACCCTGCTAGCACGGCTTCAAATCTTCACATTAATAAATCAAATATCGAGTAAACAAGGCGTCACAAACTATTAAAGCTGGGAGATACGACTGTAATAAATCTTTATCTTTCTGATAAATGGTTTATAGACGTGTCCGCGTCACTGATTAAGACAATAAGCAACACTTTGTTGTTTTGAATCTATTCTGAGTCCGCACACCAGAAGCTGCTCTGATTAAATGTAATCTGATGAAGGACGAGGGCCGAAACGTTACATGTGGTGATAATTCCCATTAAATGTAATTGGAGCAGCTTCTGGTGTGCAGACTCCGGCTTTCTCTTTCTTTGGATTCAGCACCCAGTGTTCAACTTTTCACATGTTTTTGTATTTGAATCTGTTCTGTCTCTGAAGTTGATTAACTGCGGACCTGAAGTTTGGACACTCATCAGTCACCGTGTGAATATTTGTATAACGTGCGGCTTTCAGTGTGAAGCTCATTTTGTTGTTTTAACATCTACTGTTTGTCCGTAGCTGAAGAGAAGTTAAGAGGAGTAACTAGGATGTCTTTACTGTCTAAGGCCCCGTGTACACATGGCGTTCTTTCTGGGCAGAAAAGCGCTGGCTGTGCTCCCGGTAGCGTTTGCATGAAGCGTTTGTGCTCTGAGAAGAAAAGCGCAGTCCGTCTCCATGACAACAGTCTGTTGACAAAGGCCGCTGTATGACCGACGCTGCTCTGTCACTTTTTACTGCACGTTTTATATTTGAGATCGTTTCTTTCCCGATCAGACACGGAGCGGGGAGGATGTGAAGACGCGATCTGTAGGTGGCAAAACTGCGGGGAATATCATACACGTGGAAAAGAGCGGCGGTGACGTCAGCAGCGCCTTTTTGAAAAGTTCATTTGAGCGCTCGGAGGCAGAGGGCTCGGACAAAAGACTCTGGGCGCCGCTGTGCTCTGTCTCCGGGCGGCCGCCTGCTGATGAAAACGCTCTCTACTCTTTGAGTCAGTTAAAAAAAGGCGCTGACGCTCAGAAAGAAACGCTAGGTGGGACACGGGGCCTCAGACAGACTAAGTGATCTAAGAATCAAAAGCTAGAGAAGAATGGAGTATGAAACCAGTGTTTGAGTTGAGTCACAGCTGAACTGTTTATAACGTATAAACAGTTTGGGGAGAATGCAGGTGAAAAGTATAAAAGCAACACTGAAACATTCATAAACAGCCATGTGAAGGCTAAAAGCTTCGCACAAATCCAGACAGAAGAGGGGAAAAATAATTAAAAAGGAAAAATTACCAACGTCATTGACCTGTTGCAGTGGTCATAATTTCCCAAAGATCCTAATGCTGTAAAATATGCAACAACACATAAAACCACACAACGAGCCTTGAAAAGGTACATTGCAATGAGGATATTTAAGATGTAGATTCAGAAGAAGGACAGAGGAGGGGAGGCGCATGCACACAGTCCCTGATTTATTTCTCCAATCAAACAATAGATTTAAACCTCATCTGAACAGTGATTGGTCGGACTCAAAGGGACAGAGGGATTGGCTGACAGTCACATCATGAAGGAATGATTGACAGAAGTCATTCAAACAAGACTCTACTTTATTGTCTTGTTGATAAATCTGATCTCCCTGCCATCATGATGTGATCATAACAAACAACACGGGGTGATTCTCCTGCTCATCCAAACACTTTATGCACATCCTGTGTTTTTTATTTTGAGGCATTTCATGTCTTTGGATGATTTACTGATAGTCTTGCTTAAAAATCGTTGTTGTTTAGCACGATCACAACCTGAATCCTGCCATTTCAGCCATCCTTCACTGAGGTAAACAGAATCTGATGTCCCTCCTGAATCAATTCAAACTGAAGTGCAGAGGAAAAAACTTCCTCTGGATTTTATCTGAGTAATTAAAATGTTCATCATCCTACAGGGAGACCCTCGTGATCCTTAGCGGCTGCTCAAGGACGGACCGAGTCAGAGTCACTGAAGGTTTCTATTTTTCATTTGAGTCTAAACTCAGCAGGTGGTGCTCCTGTGTCCCTGTGTGTGTGTGTGTGTGTGTGTGTGAAGGTCAGAGGGGGATATTTAATGAAACATTGAGGTGGCAGAGCTGCTCTCAAAAGTCCCCGCGCTACAAACTGTACGTATGTGTGTGTTTTTGTGCAGGATGGCGGCTGAGCGATGGCTGCCTTCAACCAAATCCCCTTTTAGCGTGATTATCTACAACCTTAATCTGCCCCGGATACTCAGAGATTATAATTCTATTCATACACTTTCTCTTTGGATGCAACTTAGTCGGACTTTCTCGCTGCACAGAAATACAAATATTTAATCTGTCAAACTTCAGATAGTTTGAGAGATGACATTAAAAACTGAATCTGGAATCAACTTTTTACAGACTTTAAATGTAACATATAAGAACTTTACAGACTTTTTTTTACAGCCAGAATTCAAGAAACTCAACATGAAATGACAAAATACAGTCATGAGGCCCCGTTTCTTGTTTTGTACTAGAGCAGTTTGGATAAATGTAAACATAATAATTGAAGGTGTCGTGTGTAAACACAGCTTACCTTAATGAGGGAGGTACAGACGATAGCTCCAGCATTAACCATGGGGTTGTGCGGTTTATCTGCAGGTGAAAAAAGAATCAAGCATGAGGTGATTTTTAATCTTTACTGATGTGAGAAAGTGGAGAGAGGCAGACTCGACAACATAAACGACAAAGAGGATTCATCAGGAATATGTTATGATAGATGCATGAACAGAACTATACAAGATACTTCACCATATAATAACACAATGTTGAGTGGTACACAACTCCCCCTCTGGGTTTTAATCTGCTTATGCAACCGTCCAGACAGGAGCATATTCAAATCAAATAAAAACATGTAAAAGTACACAGCTGGAATGAGTCTGCTGCATGCTCTGATAGGTAACAAAGAGAGGAAACCAGGAGACCAGCACCAGACAAAAATAACGTATTTTACAGAGAGAAGCCAACAATTCATGCTGCTGTTTAGCCATGTCACACACAGAGCCCTGACAGACAGGCTGATGGGTAAAAACATCGATTTTTATGTAAATGTTCAAACACAAAAGTCTGGTTGTCATTGAGCCACGTGGCAGCAGCTCGTTGTATTTCAAGGTTACATGCACTCTCTGTTACACACTAGCCGCTCGGTTTTATTCTGCAACCTTTCATTAACTATTCATCTCACTTCCATAGCAACCGGGCCTGGAGACGGATCCTCTTACAGTGAAAGTGTGAGCCCAGAGAGCCAATTCAACCACAGCTGGCTGAGTCACCATAGAAACACAGAGACACAGGTGTGTGTGTGTGTGTGTGTGTGTGTGTGTGTGTGTTTGTGTGTGTGTTTCCTCTCACCTTCCTCGTTCAGGAAGAGCTTGTTGAACCGTAGACCGCTGGGCTCTTTGCCGATGAAGCGGTGCACGTACTCAGTGCCGTGGTCGTGAACAGCGATGGCGTATTTCAACGGCTTCACGCACGACTGCAGACAGAAAGGGACCTTTGTGTCGCCGACGGTGTGCCTGACAAACAGACGGAGACATGTACAAAGCTTTTGAAATGTGTTCTAGACGTGACACAGACAGAATATTTCTCTCCTTACTTTATCAGAGTCTGTTCTTAAAGGGTTAATGCATGATACAGAAACAATAGCTGCAGGTGATTCTATTCATACTCTACACACATGCAAAACATCAACAGCTGTCGATGAATTATTCTTTCTGTTTCACCTCTGTCCGTCCACCGTGCACAGGGCGACGGCCCATATGTCGGGGCTGAATCGAGCCAGCTGGGGGATGTAGTCGGCCACCTAAAGCAGAACAAAACATACAAATATGAGGACACTGAGGTTTTAAACTGAGAAAGAAAAGTCCTTATGTAGAGCTGCTCTTTAGTGCTGTGCCGCCCTCGCTCACCTGCCCTCCAGGCATGGTTTTAGCCGTCCCGTAGAGTTCATCGATGTGGGCGCAGAAAGACTGAAAGTCTGGGATGACAAACTTCTTCCTGAAGGCCTGAGTGAGCAGAACGATGTTGCTCTGGACACACCTGAGACAGGAGACAAGAAAAACGTTTAGGCCTCCAAACATGAGTCGGGACACACATCTTTAATAACAGCTCGTTGTGTTAACCTTACACTACAGCTGCTGCAGTTTACAGTTACGTTTTTTCCTAGTTTGCAAAAGGCATGTGGAAAATATATGCACAGATTGGTGCCATGTCAGGTCCATGTTAGTTTGAAAGAAACCTCCAGATTTAGTCCTGCTCCTTTTAATCTGAGTGATTCAGGAGCACAGATAGTAAACAGTCTTGAGGTAGAAGCTGTGTCGCAGAGATTTGTGGCTCAGCTATCTCCCTGCATCAAACTCTTTGTAATCCCTGTAGCATGGGATCCCTGCAGAGCACACACGCCACACTCCAGCTCCCGCTCACGTGCTTCCCTCTGAGGCCGAGCTCTATAAATAAGCCCGGGGAGGTGATGTGATGGATTCCAGCCAAGAGCTGCAGCGCCGAGGTCTGTTCACCGAGGATTCAACTCCCTGGTGAGCTGTCATATGCCCTGACTCACCACGGCGCCGCTTCACAAGCTGTCACCCAGTTTGTCTCAGCACCGATTCCTCTGGGGGGGGTCAAACAGCAGCCGTGATACTGAACAAGAAGGGGGGGGCTAATAATACTTTATTCAACAGTCATCTTCGTTTTGACTCCAGTTGTGGTTTCACACCAGTTATTTTATCAATGTTTTACTGCTGCTTCTCGTCTTGTTGTTATGAAAATATTCCATTAAAGCAACTTTTTTGTTTTATCAGGGAGGTCATACATACAACACCAATCATCTATCATCAAACATCATCATAAGCAAACGTTAGAATCATTACCAGATGTTAAAATGATGCAGAAAGTTTAATTTATGTCCTCCACTTCTCTTCAGTTACGCCTCGTTATTGTTGAATTAGTTTTCCTCTAAAGAGGGCAGTGTAGTGCTTTCATCACTTAAAGATACTTGAACTTTCATTAAAGATAAACTGATGATTCTTTTTGTGTCCTATTGTCCCCGCAGTAGTGGTGCGTCTTGTTTGAATCCAGCTGGACGGAGACGTGGACGACGTCTGAACTGAGGAGTGGTGAATGATTGATGACGTGCAGCGACGGAGAATAAGAATAAATCATTCTAAAACACGACTCTGATGAAAGATTCATGTCGATACAAAAGGTGGAGCAGGAGGCGGAGAGACAGCTGGCTCCACCCAAACAACTATTCATAAAATACAAAACATCATTTGAAGTTTTGATTTGTGAGAAAGTTACTCAGGGTGTTTTGAATTTTCATAACATTTGACACATTAACTCTCTGAAAGCTCTTCATTTAAAACTACTATGAAGCTGCACATTTCATTGTATTAAAAAGAGTTTATCTCAATAATTCTTTGACTGCATGATGAACTTTTCCCGTCATTTTAAATCTAATTTTCCATATAAAAAGTTAGTGGAGCAACTTCCAACTCAACTCAAGGAATATATTTATAGATTCAATAAAAACCTACTTTTTGAAGAGGTGTCGGTCGAGAGTTCCGTCGGAGGTCGTCTTCAAGGTCACCTTCAGCATCTCCATACATTCCTTCAGTCTGGGGTCTCCTGTGCGAAGCCCGGTGGCTTTAAGAGCCTGCAGAGATGAAGGAGACATTTTGATTAAGGCAGCCTGAAAGCAAATCAATAAAGCTACAAGCCGTGAACCGAGGCTCCTGAAGAGGCTTACAAGAGGAGTCATCCTGCTCATAATTCAACCAGGGAGACAACTACAAAGAGGAGCTGATTCACTGCCTCCCTCTCTATCTGTAAATCCTACAGCTACCAGGACAGTTGATCTGAAACGACTGTTCTTATTTCCTGTTGTGAGGACTCACTGTGGTGAACTTGTGTGCAGGGATTTTTTCCTGGCCCTCTGCGATGGTATAGAAGAGCAGGTCCTCCAGGCTGGGCAGCACGCCCGCCTTCCTTCTCCTGCAGGAGAGAAAAAGAAAGACACACACAGAGAAGGAAAAGTGAGAAAAACATCTGAACAGTGAGGCGCGCTGTGGTGGAAACATGGAGGGGAAACTGCAGCGGAGGGAGGAGAGAGAAGCTGTGAGTAATATGTGTCACACTGCTCTGAGAACATCACCGTACACTGACCTTATTTCAGAGTTTGAACCTGTGGAAAAGGACATGTTAAGTCTTTTCCACAGGCTAACATGCTGACATAAGGTCACTGTAAAGTCAACTGTTTATCGGCTACTTTGCTAGAATACCAGCCATGTGTTTAAAAAGCTGATTAGCATGTAAGCTAACCAAAGGACTCACTGTGTAGTTTTTAGTTTAATCTCAAACCCTGTGATGTCGCATGAAGCTCAAGGAATTTGTGATTATGAATATGACCTATATTCACCCTGGGGACAGCAGCAGCACAGAGGGAGCAGAAACAACAAATATTTCATGATGAATTAAGCACTCTGAGAAAGAAGTGCTTACAGGCATCTTGGTCCTCACTGTATGAGAGGATGACGTGTCAGAGCAATTCAGCCGAATGAATCCACTATCTGTGAATTGTGCTGACTGGGTCTTAACCGCTGCAGCTGTGACGGGAAGCTTGCCAGAGCTCCCGCCTCATTAGCGCCGTGTTCACTGAGTATCGACCACCAGCCTCCAAATGAATGACTGTACAGTCTGCATGGTGGCTGTTAAATAACCTCAAATCAAGTCAAGGGTCAGAATATTTCTTGCTGCTGGACTCTTGTTGAAACACACGTTGTTGTGTCCTCTGCTTACAAGTCTCTTATTGTGCACCACGGACACTTTGCAGAAGATTTTCATAACATGTTCATATTTCTGTCCCACAGTGCCGCTGGCTGCAGACTTTTCCACAGATCGTGTTTGTTATCTATGTTCTCTGTGCTTCTGTTCTCCTGTAATTTGCAGCCGTTATAAAGTTGGAGGTCAGTATTTGCAGAGTGTTATTTTTTCCTTTCAGCCTGGCTGGTATTCTCAGCAGCGCCTCCACACGGAGTCGTCTCTAGGAGGAAAGTTAGTAGCGTGTCAGGAGGCAGATGGGGCGACCAGCTCACAGCAGGCTCTCTGCTATGATTTATATCAACACCAAACTGAAACTATGCAAAGCCCTCGGCGCCAAGGCACACTCGGTCCCATTATGCACCGCGGGGCAGCGGCTTGTGTGCAGGGAGAAGATGTGTCAAGGTTGGCAGGAGGATCCTCGCAGCAGCCAACCAGATCAAAAGCTCAGTTTGCACCTTTACAGTCATGAGAGCAGAACTCAGAGTCAGACTCAGCACTAACAGGGTTTCCTCTGGATGTATTCAGCAGCAGGGAGAAATGGGATTGAATCAATATTAACTTTTTTTTATCATGAAATTTATCAACAAAAAGATAAATATAGAATATCACCCTCCTTATCCCTCTGAAATCAATCAGTTTTAGACCCAACAACCTGCTTTACATCCATAATCTGTGTTTTTCTGTTGCAGAATAACATCACAGAGGAAACTCTGGACCCGTCTTTGACCCATAATTTAGACGCCATGACCTGCACAGTTCCACTCAGTGACCAGTCAGAAAAAATTGTGATTCAAGCTGCACAACAAAAATAAATTCTTGTGATCCTGGAGTTTAATATAAACACATCCGCTCCTGTTGAGACTCTGGTGTTTTGAGTACAATTTGGACTTTGACGGATGTCAGACGAGCTTGAAATCTGAACAACTTTCTGACTCGTGTGGAACATTACATGTTAAAAAATTCTCACGAGAACCGTTAAGCTTTTTCACTGCTGCAATCATAAACAAAGGTCGATGCCTGCTGGTGAGGAAGAATACACATCAGAGAGTGTGTGTGAGGAGGGAGGAGGAGGGGTGAGGGAGAGGGAGGGGGGATTCAAGCGCAGCCTCTTGGACAGTGAGGTCATTTCAAGGTAAAAGCGGTTTGTCGGCTTTCTGCAGAAAACCTCTACTTCTACTGGAAAACAGGTTAAAAAAAGAGGAACTAGAACTAAAATAAAAAATAGAAACATACTTACAAATGCAAAGCAAGCAGATCAACAAGAGGGAGAGAGTGTGCAGAGGGAACAATACTGAATTAGTAACAGTAGTACAGTATGAGCACATCTGAGCAATGTAACAGTACGACTCCATAACACTGCAAACATACCGATACTACTGTGACAACAAAAACAAAATAAATACAGACATAATACTGATAAAGTGTCTGACAGGACGAGAAAGACACAAACACAGATAATGATGGAAAGCTTCAAAAGAGTTGGGAACATGACATAAACCTGAAAAAAAGAGGACATTAACAAATCTGTGAGGATAAGAAACAACAGAATTTTAAGTATAAATATAATATGAACCCCAACATCGTTTAATGAAGACTCTGAGCTGCATATTAAGAGAAAAGGATTGAATCTGTACACAGATATCTTCTTCCTGCTACAAGACAGAGACAACCTTCTTGTTCTGGTTACGAGGCCTGAGAGAGAATCATGAGTGCAGGGTTAGAGGTGTCCCTGCAACATCTGGAGCAGCCTCTGGATCCACTCATTAATCTACCTCATTAGCGTTCGAGCTTCCCTCCCTGAACGCCTCTAAAGGTCAGCTGTTATCCAACACGCATAGTTTGCCAAGAAGGTGTACAACTCTCTCTCTCTACCTCATAACAGTTACAAGCTAATAAAGCTCTATAAATATGGACGATCTCATCCATGCTACTCTGTCAGCTTCACCATCGTGCAGTCATCTGCCCTCCTGGCAACCTCCCCCCTCCCACACACACACACTGCTCTGCTGCAAGATACCCAGTGAGGAATGTTGTTGACGTGCGGCGTTTGTTGTCTCACTTTGCACACCTTGACTTTTCTAAATGTGTAAAAACTGTTTGTTTTAGCTGCATTGTTCTTATCAATGAATCAGCTGTTTCTTTCTTTAACAGGTCAATAGTGAGGATGTTAATTCCCTGATGTTACTGGAGCTGACCCCAGTGTAGTAGACAGCTGCTCCTGAGGACGCTCACAGCTGATCTGAGGTCAGAATCGGCGCGTGAACTGACTGAACAAACAGTTTGTTGTTTTTAAAATGCAAACAGTCAGACACAGTTCATGTCGAGCTGTTGGTATCGACAGTTCGATGTCTGATTGAGTCGTCTGTGTTGTCAGTCTGTATCGTCTGACCCGATCGACGGAGCGGGTTTCACCGCCACACAGATGTCACGACAAGCGGGCGGCGAGGGCGGAGGCAGACGTGAGAGGCGGAGCTGCACAAATCAATCAGCGAGAAGTGACTCATCTGCTCCTGGAGGCTCTGACAACTGCCGGGCAGCACGCCAGCATCCCGGCTTTGGTGCAAATAACGGAGGAAAAATGACGTGGGCGGGATAAGCTCCCCTGCATTACAAACATTTTTAACCCCTTATTAGCCAGAGCACCGCCTCAGGACCCTCATAGATGCTGTCGGGCCCCGGGGACTCCAAACAGTCCGCTGTGGATTTTATATTTTAACACTTGATTCATGTTGCGTTGGCCTGATTTACAGACTTTTAACCCTGATGTTACTTCTGAGTCTGCTGGGTGTCATCTTGTGTTTGATGGTTGTATTATGGGTTAATTTGATTAGTTGATTTGCTGTTGAAGTTTTAATCGTTGATCCATAAAATGTCAAAGTATCTGAATGTGCATTTAAAAGTCCAAATAGTCATAAATCATTTGTTCTGTCTATTTAAGAATCAAGAGTCCAGATAGTAAATAACAAACTATTATAGAAGTTTACAGCACATGCCAATCTTCCTCATTTAAAGCAAAAGACCAGAAGCCAAAGCAGCGTCTCCTGATGTTGAACATTTCCTGTTTTCTTTGTTATTGTTCCACAGCTGAAGTTCACATGAGCAGATGACTCACAGCCTGAATGAATGAAGTCAGTGTGTTCCTCACTGTGCCTCATCCTGCATGTGGCCTGTTGATCATTTCAATCCACGCTGAGGATGTTTCAAGCCGAGGCTTCCCTCTCACTGAAATGAGCCTTCTGGGGAAACGAGGAGTGACTGCTAAACATGGCCGACAGCTTAAGCAAATTGTCCGTGAATGAAAGCAAATGGGACGACGTCGGCCCGCAGAGGCGATGAGGCATTTTACTGACGCTGGTGGTATCACAGCTGCTCTGAATGAAAAAGTGTAACACAGCCAGACGCTTACATCTTTTTATTTTCTTCTTAAACAGTGTGCCAGTCTGCCCTCCAGGCTTTTACAGATTATACTAACACACCACAGAAAAAAAATGATGTCCGGATTAATTCACTGCAGCGTGTTAAATATCTATCCTGAAGAAGATGAAGCACGATTCATCAGCGTGCAGAAACCTGAGTGAACACTCGAGTGTGATCAGAGGAAAAGAGGAAGCACCGCGTCACATTCCTGACAGACTGGAGGCTGCTGGCATACCGATGAAACGACGGACCAGCCGTGGCACTTTACATCACCAATAATCTGAAAGTGACCTATTGGATATTTGACAACATATATTGAGTTTTTAACCAGACGACTGATAAAATAATTTGTTTTAGGTGGACGGCAGAGGTTCTGCTACTTCCCCTGAACTGGTCTGACGTGCGTTTGTAAAATAACTTTCTGAGTGTGTCCAGAGGTTTAATCTAGGCTTCCTCTTCCTGTGGATCACAGATTTAAAAGGTGATGTGGCGTCCGCCGTCCAGAGATGTTTAATTATTCAAACAGAAAGTGGAGGCAGAAATACGTTCAGGCAATTTCCAGTGAGAGCATATTCAGTACGTCTCTTCAGAATCAACTTCCAGCACACAGAGTGGGAGAAGTCTGTCATAAAAATCATACTTAATGAACTCTGTGAGGGGACGCAGCTGAAGGGAAGTTTGGGATTTGTTTAAAACGGTCTGGGAGAAGAACGTTACAAACACACGATGCTGTACAAACACTAACAGAGCCAGAAAAAAAAGTGGATCATTATCTTAATAGACGTCAGTGGGTTTTAAGTGGATCCAGCGAGGCCTTCGGGAACTGTGGTGGCGATGTTCCCGAAATGATTTTAACCTGCATCCAGTCTATCAGCAGGAGGACTCTCATCCTCACTCCTCGATCAGCACGCTCTCTTTTAGCCTGTTGAACAATCACCCCTATCAGACTCTCTATTACAGCCCTATCTGCTCCACTAACATGCTGATAACTGATCATGCAATTATCTGCCAACGGACACTAAAGACTCAGTAATGGAGTCTTTTAGTTTCAACTTCTGGTTCATAAAGAAACAAACAGACAGACTGTTTAGTGCTGAACTGTTGGACTGTTAACTGACCTTTCATTGTTATCGTGTTTACACATGATGACACCCTGACTGTGAATCTAAAAGGGTTGTTTTGTCAGCGGAGGCGACTAGATAAATAAATCCTGACAAACGTGTGTCTTAATGGGGCACCGGTAGCGTCGTGGTTACTGCGTGAGCCCCATGTACGGAGGCTATGGTCCTCCAGGCGGGCGGCCCAGACTCGAATCCGACCTTTCCCGAAAAAATCTGAAAAAAATGTGGATTGCATTCCTAGATTCAAAGATTGACCTTCATTAGACTTTGAGTTATGCACGGTCTGCCTGCAGGGTACATTATGTTATATGCAGATTTTGTTTGTTGCAGCATCAGCAGAACTAATAAAGTTATTTTTAAAAGAAGAAGGAGCTGGCCTGGTAGCAGCTTGATATCATGTAGTTTCACACTGAGGCTGCAGGATGCTGCAGGTCACCATACCTGCCTGCACATCACATGCTTCCATTTCCGGACACCTCCTTATTCCAGGAGCTCTTTCCTTGTCCCCCCCTGGAAATAAGTCTGATAACATGTCAAGAAGTGAATCACATCAACATGGGATTTAAAAAAATATGCATGGCACATATTCACATCTGGAACAGCTATTTAAGCTAAGGTATCACGACCCGACATGGAGCTGTCCACCCGGTCATATTGCACTGACCCCCGGGGGATGAGCGTGGTGTCACCGGTCGCTTCTGCCTGTTTGTCCTTTCCACTAAAACCCTGACCAGGCTGGATACCTTTAAACCCTTAATCTAACATGCTGGGAGACCTATTAGCATGCTTCATAGTTCGTCATCCCAATGGGGAGCTGCGTTTGAGCTAGCTAGTGAAGAGCTAGTCCGTGCGTGATGCGGTTGAAGGCGCTCAATGCCGAACTACGTTTAAAAAACCGACAACTTAAAAAAACCTTGATTGTATGTGATAAAAATAATCACAACTTTAAAAAATATATTGCTCATGTTATATTTAGAGTATTTCTTTAATTCGGCGTCTGTTCTTTGTGGAAAATGTCGATATTTTTTCAAGAAAAAGACTATATCATCATCTCCATCACCGATAATCGCTACAGTAAATTGTATTTTTTTTCCATTGGGTTCGGCGTAGACCGGGGTTACTCACTTCTCTGTTGCTGAGTCCTTGCCGGCTTCATTTGGTTCATCACCCTTGGAGCAAAAGCCTCTCAGTCCGTACCGCCTGGAGTAGTGCTGCGGCGGGGCTCTCCACCCGGGATACCCCCCCCTTCTGCCCGGTGACCTCCCATCCGACCTAACGGTGCTGAAGCAGGAGGCGGTCGCAGGTGCAGCTTTAATACCTGCCAACGGACGCTTCAGCTGGGTTTGAAATAACTCCTTGAGCGCTACCGTGGACCGAAAATGTAACATTTCAACCCCGTCGAGAAAAAGTATTTAGATGGTGGAACTACAACGAGGCCGAGATCAGAAATCCGAGATGTAAAGTGCGCTGTTCCCGGTCGAGTAACGGTTTTCCCGGTGACTCAACAACTGAAAATTTTCCTCACTGGGATACAACCTACCTTTCACGCCGCGAGGGATTTGATTGGAGCATGATAACGCAACATCAGTCCCTGATTGGCCAACAGAGCTGTCAATCATCAGAACTGCCAGTTGATCCGTGTAGGCCATGTTTATGATCATTTATCTCCATCACTTTAATTCTTACCAAAGTTTACAGCCATTATGGTAATATACATCCTCTTTTATTGTTTTAAACTACTTTTACAAGCTTTGTAGCAGTTTATGCAAAACAATTAAGAATCAAATATTAGAGTTAAAAGAGGAATATTCATAAAAAGAAGAATGAAACTCAGTTAAGAAGCCTTTACATAAAATCATAGTCAGTAGAGTTATATAAGCTATACAGTGAAAATCCCCTTTAAATGCCATATAAGTCATATAATAGGCTATTTCAAAACACTTTTGTTCACTGATTATGTTTTCATAATAGGCTATTTCAAAACACTTTAGTTCACTGATTATGTTTTCATCTACAGGAGTTAGAAACAAGAGGGGCATAAAGTCAGTGCAGATCACAATCTTTAATATTTACAGTCTCAGGTCACAGCAGCAGCAGCACGGATGTCAGACACATACTGTAATGTCTTGTCTTTGTGTGACACCACTTGATTTATTTTGGTACTGCACATGTTGTGTCTGAGGTTTCCTCGGCAGATGGCGGCTTCTGTCCTGAACAGAACAGTTACAGCGCCATCTCCTGGCTGGATTTTTACTCTGGATTAGTTATTAGCAACAGCAATACTGACAGGCCAATAACAGATAAGAAGGAGGAGATTCTCAGCCCAAAAAATTGGATGTTGGATGTTAACATAAAAAGTTGGACTTAATGTTCTCTATTCTTTGATGACATGATTGCAGCGTTATATTTCTCTCTCTGGATACTTTTCTGCACACTGCAGAATCCTGAATTCATCTTTTTTGGCATGCAACATTTAAATTGATGTAATACACACTCATGTTCCTCTAGAGAAATCTCTGTAGATATGTAATGTTCTTCAACCATCCTAAATGTGAATATGCATAAGACCTGAGTCAGGCAGCGCTGTAATGTCTGTTCTGACCTCTTTCACAGCCTGGGTGGGTGCAGCTTGACTCCCAGTATAAAACACTGACCTACAAACCAGATTACTCACTGGAAAGTTTTTGGTTAGTTAGTTGCTCCAGTTTGATTTTCTGTGGCTCCTAACTTTTAATCTGACTTTATCAGAATCTCTGTAAACTCCGCCCACCAGGAGCTCCGAGTTAAACAAACAAAATCCATGCTGACTAATAATCCTTCACTGGGAACATGAAACATTCATGAATCTGGACTGAATCGGTGGAAGAAACCCGAAGTCTGTGGCTCACTTTCCCAAGCAACAACGTCTACAATTAAAGGGGAATTCCAACTAACTTCATCAGATGTTATCTTACAGGAATCCATTTCTAGTCACACACAAAAATCCTGACCTCTGAGCCTGAGATGTTCTCTAACCTAGATTAATCAGCCCACTGGATTCTTCACTGTATAATCAGAAGTGTGTGGACAAAGCATGTAGTCATAAATAAACTTAAAACATAAACATAAAGTTAGCCAGTTGGGTTTATTTTGTCCCTGAGCTTCATTTCTCTCCAGAGTCCTCAGAGATCCTTCTTGTAATGTAACAGGAGAATTGTTGTCAAACCAGCCGCAGCTCTAAAAGTTTAATTCTGCATAAATCCCCCTGAGCCGCTGCATTTTCCCTGCATGCAGCAGTGAAGCAGAAAACAAAGGAAGGAAGGAAGGAGACAAACAAGGCGATCCCTAACGAAGCTGCAGGGAGGAGAGGCGATAATTCACTGACACCCACACCTTCTCAAAAGCAGTCAGCTTCCTGCTCCTTCAAAATGAGGGTGATGGGTGCGCTCGGCAGATCCCTCCCACGCTGCTTAGCGGCTGGCTTCCGCCCACCGCCCGTGGAGCCGCCCACCTCCAGCCGTTGCCACAGCAACACATCATCATCAGTGACTTGCACTGGAGGAGGAGGGCAGGGAGGGGAGGGGCGAGCAGGCATCCAGCATGGGTGTTCATGAGCCGAGCTATTCTCCAGAGAAAATCTGTCTACATGTGTGAGAGAGTGTGTGTGCGCGCGTGTCTGAGTGTGTGTTTGAGACGAGGGCGAGAGAGGGAGAGAGAGAAGGAGGATGATGGGAGGTATGTGAAAAGGACCTGCGTCAGAGTGAGTCATCAGCCAGTTTCACAATGTGTTGATGTGACGCTGATGCAAATGTCCTGCGCAGGGATTCATGAGTAAAAAAAAGAGAAAACAGAGACGCTCCTTTAAAGGAAGCTCCACTGTCCTTTCATTGTCTTTGATTTTCTCCATTTTTATCCCTTTACCACCTGCTTCTCTCCTTCAGTAACTAATCACTTCTGCTCTCTTCCTGCGTCTCCTGCTCTGCATTCACTCACACAGTTATGCTGCTATAAGCCCGTGCTTCCCTGCCTTGCTCAAAAGCACCCTGACAGTTGTTTCTGGAGGATCAGGATCCGTTTATGAGTAAGACACTGAAACTCCTGCAGCTCCTCCCTGTCGTGGAAACTAATCTGTAATTAGCCAAAACATGTATCTCTACATTACAGTGTATTCCTCTAACCTGTCATCACAGCACTACAGCAACCTTTGTGCCCCATTAAACACTTGACTTTATCGTAAGCTCTGTCTGGATGAACTCAAGTCTGAAGAAATCTGCAAAACAGTAAACAGTCTGTTTTCTTGTCATTTGCAGAATTTAGCCTTCTGCTCATATCAAGCTGCATGAAGTGTAACAGCAGCTGTGATCTTGCATCCAACATCCAAACATTAACCGGCTTTAGTGCACAAAAGTCTGCTGCCACATTTAGGTTTATGTAGACTTAAACAATTCTTAGCAGACTTCAACTCAAGCAGGAATTATGTGCAAAAACCAGTTAAAGCTGTTAGTACATTAATGTCTAGCAAATGTAAACGCTGGTTTATTTAAGTGGTTTATACATTTTTAATGAAATGTAATGAACTCTCATCCCTTCACGCTGGCTTAGAGGTCAGTCACTGGAATAGGAGCTACCAGGCTAAGCTAACATCCCGACCAGCCATGATGGATGGACACGACATTGATCACAGAACGCACCTCACAATAGAGTTCAAAAAAATAAAGTTTAATGTTCATGTGCTGTATAACAAATAAAATATATTAGTGTTTAAAAAACAGGTGCATAACTAGGTGAAGCCTAATCTATCACTTTACAATAAACAGAGAGGAGAACAGTGATCAGTTTTCTCTGAAACATCGTACAACAGTCACGCTAACCGGGCCAGTGTTTCAGCCAATCAGGACGCAGACAGAAGATGAGTTCTGCCCCTGAGCATCCATGGCTTTATCCCCCAGAATGCACCAGCCAGTTTGGATTTAAACGACTCCAAATCCTCGCTAGCTTGAAACAAACCCACCACATGGACCTTTTTTTTCTTTTTTTTAACTCTTGAAATTTAAGAACACTGCCCTGCACACTCAAGGTGAGACGACACAAATACTTCTTTAGTTGTAGGTGAATTCCCAGCCTGAATCCATAACAGACATACAGTTACTGAGCACAGAACAAAATGAAGTATCCATATAGTATGCAAATAGACTTATTACTTACATAAATATTGCATTGGTCTGTCATTACGCTGAGTGACACTAAACTATCTGCAGGGAGAGGGGGAGAGGACCAAACAGACGTATTTACACATAAAAACACAGTGAACACTTATTTATGTATTTAAACAGCAAGAACACGTCTTTGAAATATGCACTGATGGCCATCACAGGTGGATTAAACACTGTTAAGAGCTAAGGCTAATCAACACTTTCATCATGTAAAGCATGTTTTTAAATACCAGACACTTTCACACGCTTGTATTTTTTCCTCAGTGACACTTAAGTTGTCTTTTTTTCTTTTTGCTCTACGTACATAAACACTGTATTGACACCGAGAAATCTACAGCAGAGTTACACTTGACAAAGGAAAACCCTGGTTGAGAGATTAGGCTAGCACTATTTGTTATCACACAACTATTTACAGACCCCGGGCTGCTGCTCCGCCAGGAACAGCAAGAAACAGGAATGTAGCTTTTAGCTGCTGCTGCTGTAAAACCACGTCTGCAATCTTTAATATATTTAATCCTTTACTGAGTTAAGAACATATTTAGTGGATTTACGACCTGTGGGGTCTGCCGAAAGCCTGCTGGATCATTTCTTTATTCCTGAAATACTCCCCGTTTGCAGATGCGTGGTTTCACTTCAGCAGCAGTGTTTTGCTAAATTACAAAGTGAAATGAACCAATTAGCTCGGCCTCCGGCATGCCAGCCCAGCCATCCTGCCAAAGCCAATGAGAGAGGTCCCCCTGCTGTTCCTCAACAACAGCTCGGATCCATCCTCCTTTTTATATTACCTCCCATAAATATACACAAGACAAGAGCGAGGAAGGAGGGATTCATCCCACCTCTTCTGTTTCCACATTTGACTTGAATGATACAAAAAAAATAACTTATCAGGGGCTGAATCCTAACTCCTTCTCCCTACAGTACTTTTACACCTTTGTTTTGACTTACAGTACAAATGCCGACACACTTCAGTTCGATTTGGGAGAGTAACCGAGGCTCAGAAGACAGAGAGATGTCTGGATATCGTTGATATCTTTGAAGATCTTAGTGTAGAAGTGAATTGGATATCAGACTTTAGCGGCCAGATTAGTTAACACTGTGTATGTTTCTGTTGAATCACAGAAATGTGTAAGCCAATGAAGTTCATGGTTTCTGAGATAGTAGGTCTACTTGGTGGAGCTGCCCTAAAAACAGAGGATTACATGTTATGAGCTCTGTGTATACAGGATGTTGATTTGTTCCACTTGTTAATAATTCTAAAAGGTTCATCTGTGAGTAGCACCAAATCAAAAAATCAAAGGATCACTTCAGTCTTCAGGACTCCTCTTCTTGTTTTTACCATTTTTTTATCAACAATCCTTAAAATATTTATCTGAATATTTCAGCACGACCAGTGGATTTTTTTTTTTCTTCTTGTCTCTGAATCTAAGTTTGAGTTAGGATTCAGCCCGGGCATCACAGCCAGCGACCCGACTGTGCAAAGGAAGCAACAGAAAACCCACCCAGGCAGAGGTAAAGAGTACACACGTCTCTTAAATGACATGAACATACGATTGATCAACAGACAAAGACCTGCAGAGCGCTGAGGGGCTTCTCATCTTGCTCTCTAGGTGCTTTGGCAAATAACTTTGAAACAAAAGACGAGATCAAAGAAAAATAAATGCTATTCATGAGGCAACATTGGTTGTTAAGGCTCTACTGTGGCTGTGCTTGCTTAGTATCTATTGATGGATAACTGCATACTGTCAAGTGTGAGTAAAATGAAGTGAGGGGGGGGCGGGTACTAGAGGGGGGGTGTTGGGGCGAGGAGAGGAGAGGCGGGAGGCACTATGTGGAGTCTTCCGGCTCTGATTTGATGGTTTTCTTCTCTGCGTTGTTGGACGCTCGCTGCGATGTCCCGTTTTCTGGAGATAAAGAAGAAGCACAGACTCGTCAGCATGGAGGTTTAAAACGCTGCGTGAAGCCTCGTACCTGTAGCACCAATCAAAGGCCGTACATTCTCAGAAGTCTTGCCTGAAGTAACACCTCGAGAAAAGCTCCAGCTAGTCGTCGAACGTCACAAACCTGTTGCTGGTGTTTTGGTCTCGTCTGTGTGGTTGCTGTTGTTGCTGTGGTTGTGATGGCGCTTCAGTTCATTGGCTAGCTGCTTGCCCAATGGGAGGTCGCCTTCCTGCATGTTCTGACTAACAACCCGCAAGTTGATTGGTCTTTCATCTGGAGGAGAGATGCAGAAGAAAAAACAGAATCATATCTCTGCGTACAGCACCGTGCAGATTTATCGATCGGTGATGTAAAATATATCAGAATAAAGACATGAAGCATCCATCACACGTGGAGGGACTCCAGATGGGTATATGCAAACATTCACCCAGATGATGTTTTAACGCTGGCTGTGTTTAACATGTTCTGTATTCCCAGTGGTAACAAAGCCTGTGTTTGTGTGAGTTAAGCTTCTGATCCCTCATGTTTGCCTTTTATTCCCTCTGAGAGAACAGCCAGAGAAGGAGAAGAGAGAGAGAGAAAGAGAGAGAGGAGGGAGGATTAGAATGTATTTTCTACTTCTAGGCTTAATACTAGCATACAGATGTTTTTATTTCACAGTGGAAATGTGCAGAAATTTCCTAGATTGGAGTCTTTTCCAGGTTTCAGCCACTTCTGTCTTCTCTGAATCAGCTGCTTTACCTCAGCGGTGGACGATAAACCCACATTTTTTACCCATAATGCTTCATGAGGTTGAGGTATAAGGTTATCTTATCATTATGTCGTCTACAGTCAGGTTTCTGTCTCTTGGAGAGCAGATATTTTTTATTTTATTTATGGCTTCCAGGACTTTTTTTGTGAAATGTCAGAAAACTGCAGAAAATAAATTCATACAGCTCAGGATGATGTTTTTAAAGATCTAAACTTATTTAACCTCGACTCTAAATCCCACAAATATTCACTTTACTGTCACATATAACAATAAAGCATGAAATCCTCACATCTTTTGAAGCTTGAATTCTTTGTGTAACGCTGCACAAAAGCATGCTGGGATACCTTTAGAAGAAGACAAGGCTGGCGAGTTGTGAAGATTTATCAGGCTGAACGCTGTTGATAGCAGAGACTTACAAAGTGAGTTTTTTGTCAGATTAAGACCGCTGTAGGTTTGACTATTCTGCTCCATTTGTGACTTAAAGGCATGGTTGGTCATTTTCAAAAACTAGCAGGATTTTGAAAGTAGTAATTGTCTAATTGTTGCAGCACCATGTGGATGCATTTGCTTAACATGTTAAGTAGGAAGACTTAAATCTTAAGGCTCTGTGTCAACCATTTATAGTCATTTTAAGAGAAATGTTCAAGCATGTTCTGGTAAGTTATAGTTGATACTTCAAGAAGAAGCTTTTGGGGGACATAAAGGACGACAATCAGAAATGACTAAACCAAGAGAAATCAAGAGACATGTGGGCAGAGAGGGATGTTTATGCACAGACAGATGTGTAGAAATATAAACGTGTGTGATAAGAGGGAGTTAGGACATTTAGAGGACAAGAAGAAGAAGAAAGAACGTGACAAGTGACGGAGAGGAAGAAAGAAAAGGGACAGAGAAGACGTGGGGGAGGACAGAGAGAGAGAGAGAGAGAGAGAGAGAGACGCCCCCCTCCAGGCAACTGGCTGGAGGTAAACAGGCGTGGGCGTGATAATTACAGGTGCATTGTGGGATTTGTGGGAACAGCGATATAATGAGCTGTCGGGAGTGGGTGAGTGAGGAAAGGGATGAAAATGAGATGAGGCCCCGAGGAGAAGAAAGATCCTGAATAATGATGCCTCTCTTCTTCTTCCTCCTCCCTTCTGTGTTCGAGAAGTCGGAGATAATAAAGTTAAAAAAAAGTGACAGCTGCCACGGCCGGAAAATCTGCACCTATAGGTGTTGTTTCCATCCTGTGGCATTTCTGACATGAAATGAATCCTCCGACGCACTCCAAGAAACATCAAGTCACATTAGGCTCAGATTCAGTCTCAGTTTGTTTCCATTCAGAAAACAACAATGGGCAAAACGTTGGCTGAAAGTGCAAACCACAGCTGGATGTTTTCTCTCCACTGGAAACGAGAGGCGGCAGCGAGATAATTACTTTTTGGCAAAGCAGCAAAAAAAGGCTCAAACTAAACGACAGATTGGTGATTCATTCCAGGAGTTTCAGGTGCAGTTTGTCTTTAAAGGTCATATTTTAAAAAAGGAGTAATCTCAGAGGTCAAATAAAAGTTCTGCTCAGGCTCACCTTGGTTATCTCTACTCCCGTCTGCGGCCGCTCCGTTGGTGTTCTGGGCGTCGTTGAGGTACTTTAGAGCGGCGGGAGGGATCCTCCAGTCCAGCGCTTGGAGTCGCTCCTGGACGGCGGCGTCCTGCAGGATCTCCATCTGCCGTGCGAGCAGACGCTCAAGCTGCATCTGATGGACACAAGAGAGATTTACAATAAAAAATCTCAGAAAACCAAATTAAGACTCCAGACGAAGGTGAGATTTATTTTGAGCACTTGAGGAAAACGGAGACCAGCTGACTTATTCTGCAGATTCAAAGTGCTTCTAAAGCTGTTTCCATTAAATCAATCTTTATCCTTAATCTCCACGACTTCTCAGAGAGAAATAATAAAATACGGTCCACTCGTGAGCGTCTCAGTTTCAGCCTGGAAAATTGTTGTTGCAGTTCAAAGGAAGTCATTGAGCATTCACACAGAGGACCAATGACTGACAGCTGACATGGAGCGTTCACAGAAATGTGCGGAAATAAAAACATTGTTGGTATCTGCTCATTGTCAGTCTGCACATCAGTGTCAGCTCAGATTATTATGGGATGCGCTTCACATCGTCACACAGTGAAACGTCTGATACGAGCAGCGGTTCAGAGGCCCCGCGGTGCAAAGCAGCCATGAAATCTCTTCTTCTGCTGAATGTGATTTCTGAAAAATCACATCAGGATGACAAGTGTATCTGCAGTCACACACACACACACACACACACACACACACACACACACACACACACACGTAGGACCAGACACATGTTGACACTTGAAGAAGTGAAGGAGCATGGGTTTCTCACACACACACACACACACACACACACACACACACACACACACACACACACACACACACACACACACACACACACACACACACACACACACACACACACACACACACACACACACACACACACACACACACACACACACACACACACCATATGAACATGTTTCCTGGGTAATGGGTTATCATAAAGCTCTCCTCCTACACGCCGGCTCTAATTAGGAACAAGCCGCAGCCGAATCACTGGAAACCAATAAAGACCATTACTGGGATCAAACTGGATCCTGTGTTGAAAACATCTGCTCACATGGAAATGTGTCGCCGTGTCTGCTGGTGGGAATCCTCTCAATGTCCTGATTATCATATTTCCTCTTTCATATATAACCTTGTTTTCAACCATGTGCTGTGACTGGAAAGATCCATAAAGACTTGTAATGGGAGTATTCAAACCAGTACCTTCCACAGTGCTCTGGTGCATTTATTGGTGTACCGTGCCTCATTCTCTCTCATTCTCTCTTTTTCTCTCTTTGCCTACCTGCAGATTTCGCCCCACGGTTTCTTCTCCTTTGGACTTGGCGCAGGCCAGCTGCTCCCTCAGCATCTCCTGCCTCATGTGGATCGCCTGCAGCGCCTCCTGGATGTCGAAGAAGTTCTCCTGAAGGAGTCAAACAGACAGAGAAAGAGACGCCATTATTCTCAACACTTTTGAAAACAATGTGAATGGGAGACTTTGATATATTTCCCTTTAAATAAAGCAACAGAATGGAAGTTTGTAGGTCAGATTTGAGGGTTCATCGTGGACATATTTGTCCTCTAAATGTTTCTGGACATTAATGAGGGTTAGATGACATCAGGAGGAGTTTACCTACAACAGTGTGAGACCTCATTTTCCATTAAGACCCCCTTTTTAAAAACAATTTGAACAATTTGCTTTGACTTAAAATCTTTTTCTTATATTATTTTAACCTTTTTTAATTCTTTTCACTTTGAAATTTTATTACAACGAAACAAAAGCTTCATATAAATCATCTTTGAACCTCCCTGACTACAGATCATAAACTATAGATATAGGCTGTTTCATTAAAATAATCACAGCAACAATAACGTCTGATCTGTGAATCTTAATCCAAACATGTATCATGTACGGTTTCCTTTGATAAAGAACAACTGATCAAACAAAGAGGAATAGTACGGAGTTCTTCTGTTTCTGCTGAACTGTAAACTCGGCAGGAACTCCCCTCTTTTGTTTATCAAGGCGCTCAGAGTAGTTTTTATTGAGCAGGTGTCAGTTCATCCGCAGCTCTTCTTCTTGGTTTTAATCCCTGCAGAGTTTGCAGCCGGCACATGTTTCTGGATCTGAAACTGAGGAGCCTTTCAGAGCTCCAACACTGAGCCAAGTGTGTCAGGAGAGAAACACTGAGGGATCACTCTGTGTTCTGTTTCAAGGATGTTACTGCTCCATCCGTTCTCTTTATGAAGGCTGCACAGGCTGTCTTCACATCAAAGGCATCTCTAAGACTATTAACATTATTTACACAAACATTATCGAGTCCATTCTCAACACAGGGAGTTAAGAAGAAGAAGAAGAAAAGCTGTGTTGGTAGCATGAGCAGGGAAACGCAACATCACTGACATCATAGAAATAAAGATTTATTCCACAGAAAATGGACTGTTTGATAAAAAGGTTCAGGGCTGCAGACATGAACAATATCAGAATAAATAATGAACTCACCTCCGTTTTAATCCTTTTAGGTGACGGCTCGTCTCTGTCTCCACAGCGAGACCTGCAGACAAACATCAGAAAAAACTCTTCAGGACTAAAGTTGTTGTTGAAAACATAAATTAATCTTCTTCAAATATGCACGGTAAGAAATATAGCATCAGCTGTTTTCTGGTTTGAGGATTTATTATTAAAGTTTTTTTTTTTAAAGTAAATAACAAAAAAACAAAAACACCAAGACAGACGGACGGCTCATCTTCATTTTTAAGAACCTCTAAGTTCATCTAGGTCTCCAAGAAGACGTGAATCAGTCTGATTTTAATTCTCAGAGACCAAAATAAATGCTAATTGAGGAAAACTTTGACTCTTGTTTGTGTTTGAAGAAGGAAATATTTTAGTAACTATTTCAAATGTTTTTTTTTCTGAAGATAAAAAGTGTTCAAAGTCAAATAAAACTAGTTAAGATGAAACAGAGACAGTCTCAGTGGAAGCTCTTACTTGCTGGTGCGATAGGTGTATTTGTAGGTGACCTCTCTGGAGATCTGGCGGGCGAGTCCGAACAGCTCGTCTCGACGTGTCAGCAGCGCCATGTCCCTCATACAGAGCTGAGCCGCCGCCTCGTTCACCGTCAGCTGCACATCATAGACAACAGTCATTCATTGAGTAAGAACACAGGAGTATAGAGGAAGTCTGTTATTTAAATGATGTGATTATAAACCTCATGCAGCGTCAGGTGTTTCCCGTCCCTCCTCTTGGAGTCAAAGCGTCCATAGATGGCGCTGTATTTACGGATCTCCTCCTCCCTGCGTGGATCATCGTCGCTCATTTCAAAGATGTGGCCGATCATCTTTGCCAGTTTCTTGTTGTTCTTCAGCTGCTCTTTGACCTCAGCCACGTCTGTTTTAGGAAGTCCTGGCACCATCCTGTCCACACACTCCAGGACTGACTGGACGGCGGCGGCGTCCAGAGCCTCTAATGCGTCTCTGGGTGACGACGGCGAGCCGAGGTCTGAGGGCGACAGGCTGTGCTCGCTGTCGTTGCTGTGTCCCGACCAGAAGCGAGCCTCGCTGCTGCCCTGTAGAGGTGAACCAGCTGACACTTTGTCTCTCGCCACATCCAGCTTCCCCGGGTCGGAGCAGGCGGCGGCGATAGCTTTGGGCATCTTGACGCTGGCTGTGTTGGCTCTGTCCTGACCACTGAGCAGTGTTGGCGAGCCTTCAGGGAGTTTGTAGACGGGGATGCTGCAGACGGGCAGCGATGTGAGCGGCTGGTTGAATATGGACGGGTTGGTGACCCAGTCCCGCAGCGCCTTCTGTAGGCGCCGCACGTGCAGCGGCTTGCTGGCCATGCCGACAAGCGCCATGATCTCCAGGAACTCCTCCTCCCCGGCCTCGCACAGCTGCTGCACATCGTCGCCGCCCTGCTGGATGAAAGCCTCGTAGTAGTAGAGCAGGTTGGCCCGCTGCAGGATCCTGTAGAGCTGCAGCTCACCCAGGGTTCTCGGCAACACGGCCGCCATACCTGAGGGAGGAGCACAAGAGGTTAACACAGACGGACGAGGGGATTCTTCCTTATGCTAAGCTAAGCTGTCTGACAAACGGCTCCAGTTTTATATTCACCCTGCAGACATGAAAATGGTTCTGATGTTCTCGTTTGACTTACAGGCCAGACAGAAAATAAGTGTGTTTTCAAAAATGTCAAACTGCTCCTTTTATACTGAATAACTTTAAGTCAAGTCCTTCAAACATTTCAGACGCAGAAATGTCAGAGAAGCCATTCGCTGACTGCAGAGCCTAAAAACCTCCCGCTGAGCACCAACTGGCGAGAAAACCTAATCGCCCTTTATTTTTTTTAAGTAAAGAGAGAGAAATCCACAGATGACACTGAGTCTGAGATGATCATATTCGCCTTTTGGCTGTCACACTGTGCTCAATAAAGTAGTCGGGTTCTTTCTGCCTGGATGCCAAACTATTAACAGTTTATGACTTTGCCACAAAAAACAATCTTGACACAATTTTCCACTTTAAGTTTCTAAGAGAAGCCAGAAAAAATGAAATTTTGGGGGTTAAAAACATTCATACGACAGATTCTACACCAGAATTAGCATAACTAGCACAACTTATATTTGGACTGCTCACATGACTCCCGGCAGGTGCATGCTCACAGTTTATCAGGCCTCAGCAGGTGTGTGAAAGGTTACATTTGGCATCTGAATGGACGACTTCTCCATGAAGTATGCCACGATGAGAGCCTCACATCTTTAGAGTGAATGGCACAGGTGGGATTTTCTTTAACCCTGTTTAGTAATCAGCATGTTTTCAGGTGTAAACATTCCTGTTTCATGTGTGGGATAAGGACAAAAGCATGCTTTCAAGACCACAAAGATGCCTTTTAAGGAGCTAATTTTGTGTTTGTCATGCATGTAGAGCATTGAACTAGTTTTTGCATTAGTAATGCCATTTTCAGCTTGAAAGCAAAACACTGAAAACATGTTTTTACTATTTTAGCCCCACATGCATCAGAGCAGATTCCACATGTGAAAAATACTTATCTGGATGAAAGGCTGTTTGCTGCCCAGTCACACTGTCATTCACTCTGCCACCAATATCTCACAAAGCGAGGACACACTCAGATCTGGGCCAAGAAAGTGTCACATGCCACCTCAAAGTGGAGAAAAAGTGGAGGTCTGAGAGAGGCTTGTTTTCCACTCTTCCTATGTGCATGAGAGGCCCTGCGGAGGCCGAGCTAACAGAGGAGTGGCAGTCAGCAGGCCCGGGTTGCTGGGAGGACCACATGCCTCTCTCCACCCCTGCAGGATGTGTAGGTGGTGGGCTCGCCTCACCCAGAATAGGCCAAGACAGCCTCAGCGCAGGGAGCCAGGCAAGCCTCGACTCACCCTGACTGAGCCCGGGGAAAAGCGACAAAGAAAAGCGCTGCCTCAGAGAAGACGGTGACGGAAAAGATCACATTTATGTAGAGGTAAAACTAAAAGCACAAATACTACTACCACTACCAATGTACAGTCACTGACCTACAAATCAACCAATCAGAGCACAGCATGAGAAAACACAGATGCAATAACTATAACACCAGGTTTGAATCTATTCTGAACACAGTCATTGGTTGTAGAAGAATGCACTCTGGAGTTACCGTAAGTGAAACTGAGTCATTGAAATTGTTAATTAAAAAAAAGTACATCAGAATTATTATCAATGTGCGCCTCGAGTATGAAAGGTCAAAGTTCACGTACTGCTGAAATTAAGTTGAATATACTTAGTAATAACCCCGGTGAGTTTAAATCTGCAATAACACGAGCTGTCTGTGATCGTGTTTGTACGGAAACATTCAGTCCGAGAGGTCGTTCAGAGAGCATCGCCTGATTCTGTTAAAGATAAAGTTTTTATGTTCTGAACGATTCAGAGTTCAGAGTGTGAATGTGGGGTTGTGTTTGCAGAAGTTACAGAAGTTAACATTGTGTAAGGAATAAAACACGGCATGATCACACCTCCACATGTTGCTCTGAACAAAGTTTTTACAACCTGGAGTCTAAATTTGGTGCGAGAGTTTGCAAGTGACGCTCTTAGATTAAGCAGGTGTGAATCTTATATCCCTTATAACTGATCTTTTATTGACTTTAAATAATTCAGTCTACTGTGTGAACCTGCAGCGTGTTACTCCAAACATTGTCTGTGCATGTTACAAGAAATAAGGACTACAAATATCTACCATGCTTTTCTCTGATGGATGCTTTTTTTTGTGGTTGAACTTGAAAAATGTCACTTCACATTTTCTCGCCATTCAAACACAAATCAGTGAAAGTAGTTGCAGCCATAAATACAAAAACTCCGAGAGGCAGCGTGATCATCGAAGTGTTTTCTGCTGTTCTTTTACAACATGTGTGAGCTGCTTTCTTCAGCTGCAGAGTGACTCCTGCGTGAACGAGCAAGCAGGTAAATTGTCCATCAGCCGTCACAAACGTGCGTCTGGAGCGTAAAATGCTGATGGAAACTGCTGCTATAAACGCTCCACGCCGTGTTTCTACAAATAGACACACACACTCGAAAAAAAAAAAGATTCAATAATGCTGATTGTGAGTTCAACAGCCGGCTGCACTCACACTCTGATATCTAACAGACTGCCATCTTTCTCCACTTTACCACAGCAGACGAGTGTGTGTGTGTGTGTGTGAGGCTTCTGTGAATGGCAGGCTCTAATTGATGCCTGCTTCACAAAAGCGAGTTTAGCGAGTTCGACTTTTCACCTGGAGAAGCGAGGCGTGCAGTGGCACAATGGCACACACACACACACATACACACACACAGGATACAGATGTGTAGTTTTCCAGGTGAAGTGCCACGCAGCAGACCAACCCCTCAGATAAGTGAGGAGCGCTTTGATTTCACTGTGAATCAGGAGCAATTTCCCAACGTGGAAAAATAATGTTGAAGTCATCAGTTTGACTTTGGAACAATGTGTTCAAATGTGTGTGTGTGTGTGTGTGTGTGTGTGTGTGAGAGAGAGAGATGTGTCCTTCATCCATTAATACATCTTACTTGGAACAATCTTAAACATTACTTCTTTAAAAACAGCATAAATAAGGAAATGAGCGTATGTACAATACCAGAAAAAATGTAAAAATACTGCACAGAAATGAAACTTCATGTTGTAACTTCTCTATTGTTCTGAGGAGTGAGTTGACAATGACAATGTCACCTTTCATGTCACTATGAACCTCACAATGTGTTAATAATTGACATCTATTGTCCACAGGAGAATCTCCAAGTTTGATGTAAAGCCTTTTATATTAATAGAGCACAGTATGGAGTTTAAATTATAACTGGCAGTTTGAGCCGTTAATGACTGAAACAAATATTTTTATCTTCCTTATCGTGCACAAAATGTGAGTTTTTATCACGTATATTCAGAGTTTAAAGCCAGCATGATATCAGAAAGAATTTCCTATCATTTTTCCTGCATCACCTGGAGGATTTGTGGTGCTACCGGCTTCCTATCTGTGCAAAAATAAGAACTGAATAACGACCAAAAGCAGCGACAGAAGCAGGTAACATGTAGGATTATATCCAATTAATTATGCCTACCTGGTGAGTTTTTGTCCCCCTTTGGTCCTCCCTGGTCCAGGTTTTCTTCGTTTTCCTCCTTCTTCTTTATCAGCACAAAGCCTGAGTGACGGTGTGTGCAATAAAAAAAGAAAAAGCCCGCAGAGAAGGGATCCCCGACGAGAGGCAACGTGCGTAAAAATCACAAATCAAAATCAATTAAGTGCAGAAATTGAATAATAATTTCCAAATAGCGTTTGTGTTTCTGTGCGTGCTCAACCCGAGCGACACTCTGCTCCTCTTCCTCTCTTTCTGGAAACTTTTTCTGTCTCCAGCCGTTGAGAGAGAAAGAAAAAAAAAGCGCAGAATCGGAGTAAAACGCTGCTGACCTTCGTGCGTCTTTCGTTGCGTCGTTTTCCTCCAAGTGTGTGTTGTGTGTGTTCGCGAGTATGACGAGTGTGTGTGAGTGTCTGTGTGAGTGTTTGAGTCCTCTCCCAGCGTCTCTCCACTCCCCTGCACTGTACACAATCATCAAACCCGCCACAGACACACAGACACTCATTTCCGGCCGGAGTACAAAATAAAAGCATCGATGATGACCTGGATTATATTCATGTAATTACGTCCTCAAAATAAAAAAAAGTTTACAGTTACTGAAAATACGTTCAATTAAATATATTAATGTCGTTTTGTCTGTTATAAAATGTGAATAACAGACACATTTTCTGTTTTTGAATCCCCACAAACTACTAGGATGGATGGATTAAAAGATAAGTGCAATAAATACTAGAGCTGCATCTTGCTGTCAATTGATCTGACTTCATTTTTCGTGATTATTCCGTAATATTTATATTTCTTCTGCTTTTTAACAGACATCAGAAAACATTCACTTTGAAAAACGTGGCATCAAAGAGTTTAACGATGACTGAAACTGATTTACGGACCATCAAAATACTCTGCAATTTAATTTGAAGTTGAGGACTTATATATTTGTATTTGCAGCTGTGCAACGGCTGCAGTGAGACAACGCTGAATTCAAAATATAAATCAAGCATTTTACATTAAACCACAACATTTATTTGTTTTATCTTACTGATATTATTTGAAAAGACTGCAACAGTTTGAGTCTTCATCAGTATGTTTGAACTTATTTATTATCTATTTTCTACTAATGATCCATTTCAGTGTGTGCTGTTTTTATTTTATCTACTTGTCTTATTTCAGAATCAGAAACAATCGGAATCGGAAAATCCGGGCATTAGGTGCTCAATTAGCATAAATATAAAAGATGTAAGCAGCTATGTAAAAACCTTCTTTGCAGTTCATCATAACTAAAGATGCTTTTATTTTGTCAACACTTCCTGTCTTGTCAGCGTCTAACCACGTGCAGCTTCACGCACGCAGCAGAATAAAGTGGGATATTCCGCGCGGTTGCCACAGAGCGTCTCTCTCTCTCTCTCTCTCTCTCTCTCTCTCTCTCTCTCTCTCTCTCTCTCGCCCACGCTGCTCCCTGCGTGACGCAAATCCGCGCGTGGGCGGACACACGGGGCGTGGGAGGCTTTCTGCACGGAATACCAAACACAGGCAGGTTCAACACCCACAGAGACACAGAGAGACGCAGCAGTTTGAACGCTTCATGTTCCAAACTCGATTATTACGGTGGAGATTATTTCATTATTTGATCCTCAACTGTAAATATTGTCAAAACCAAAAACTCAATAAAAAAACAAAAAAACGGATTTCATATTTGTGCAGTGTGACGAGCTGCAGGCAGCCGCTTTAAAACTGCTGATCATTTCATTTAAAGTTTACATTTTCCACATGTAGATCGTGTCTATACTTAAATTAACTTTATATCACACGTTCACTGGCTTTACATTTTTCATTCCTTGTGGATTCTAAAATCCAACATTTGACATTCTGACAGAAACACAGAGAATAAATAGACAAACACAGGTGAGGACAATGAGGGAAACACAGAGGCAGGAATAAATACAGGACTAGAGAAACAAGAATAAGAAATAAAACAATAAATCCAGAAACACTAAAGACACAGAGAAATTACAAAATAAAACAGGAAACACTAAAGACTTATCTAGGGAACACAAAAGGAAACAAGCGAAATAATGAAAAACTAAAACAAGAAACGAATCTGAAAACTATGCAATATTAAATGATGACACATAGAAACAGATAAATGACATGACATGTTGTTTAGTTGTGACTGTGATTAATAACACACACACACGTGTGTATTAAAATCCCTGACTGATATTGATAAGGTCACGTGAAGTGAAGTGCCACAGATGTGCGTCAGTGAAAACCCGCCTGTATGCAAATAATCAATTCAGTTTTCACAATTTAACAATCAGTGGTGATGTGACGGGGCATGCAAATGGTTTCCTGCACAGATGAGTGTGCAGCAGGAACTCCCTGCACTGTGTGTGTGTGTGTGTGTGTGTGTTGATCAGCTGGGTAAAGTTTTTCCTGTAATCACCTTTAACAGAAAGAGTTTTGATTGTTTCTGTAAAATTGCTTTAAACGTTTATTTTGGGTCTTTTTACACCTTTATTTAGAGACAGGACAGTGGATAGAGTCAGAGATCAGGGACAGAGTGATATGCGGGAAGGAGGATTTGAACCCGGGCTGCCCGTCTCGATGAGCGCATCCTCTGCACTACAGGCGCGCGCCCTAACCACTAAGCCATCGGCGCCCCAGCTATAAACACTTTAACAACTAAAAACAAGCTTTTAAAACTAAACGAGGTTCCTTTGAATACTACAAAACTCTCTGTAACAAAACTACTAAAGCAGTATAACATCTGCTACAGATATTTAGCATCACTTTGATAATATTAAGATAGCAGCTGCAGCTTTATTTCTAAATAAGCCGTCTATGTTGTGCTTTGCCTCTGGTCACTTCCTGTCAGCACCTGTGTGTCCAATCGGACTCAAAGCTGATCGTTTCCACTTACTGACATTGTTCCCTTTTTTTTCTAAATCATCGCTTGTGCTGCACTTACTCTCTGATGTACGTCGCTTTGGATAAAAGCGTCTGCTAAGTGTAGAAATAAACTTCGATATGTTTCCTGTTTTGAAACCACTGCAACAAAAATACAAATCCCAGGCAACCACTGCTGGGTAATTTCTTGTTTTTGATTTAGAAACAAATGCAGGCAAACTTCTGCACACATCGTCTAAATTGCACTAATTTGTGGTAAATGGTAAAAATGTATTTGTGTAACGTTGACAGCGCTTTGGTTTAAACGACTGAAGAGCTGAAACTTTTTAAGAGCTTTGGTAATCAACCGTTCAAATAAGATTGTATCGTTTTAGAACGCAGGGTATCGAAAAGTTTCAAACTATGGAAAGTTTTGTCACTTCTCCAAACTACCACTACTGTGACCTCAATTACCTGATCAACATGCTGTGACTACTTCAAACTGTGACTCATTGAACCTGACGAACACGGCTGCTATCCTCCATAGATGTTTCTTCTTCTGCTTTTAGCACTTGTTTTGATTGTCTAATAAAGGACAATAAGTAGTATGAAGTCACTACTCAGAGGTCAGCGTGCAAACATCTGCACAGGAACTTCCTAGTGAGACGTAAATGTTTTTTTATGAAGATGGAGCGCAGAGAAGTGAGCAGACAGCTGTTAGACGTCTCTCTCCCGACGCCCTCAGCGCTCCAATCAAATCTCAACGGCTTCCACGCCGTCTGATTCCCCATCAATGAGCTATTTTGGGGAATTAGGCCAGCCGCCACCAGTTTAACTCCCTGAGGACCAAACCAGAACGGCTTTTATCAAACCTACCCCACCTCCTGAACCTCTCCCCCCCCCTCATGCCCTCCCACTTCCACCACCACCATCACACCCTGAACAGCTGCTGAGACGTGAAAGAAGAACAACTAAGACTCAACGCTGCAGCTCATGTCGTCTCAAAAACACAAATAAAGAGAAAACTAGTATTTGCAGAGAGTGTGTGTGTGTGTGTGTTTATGAGTGTGTGTGTGTCAGTGTGGGGGTGGATGGGGTGGGACGGCTTGCTTTTCAGATCCTCTAATTAATTTCAGAAGGAAAGTAAAACAAATATCAAAGCAGAACTGCAGATTATGCTGGAATACTAAATCCTGCAGGAATATAAAAATGAAACTAAAAGGTAAAGTTCTTTGCTAAGCTAGGCTAACAAGCTGCTGGATGTAATATCGTATTTACCAAAAAGTCGTTTAAGGAGCTGCTTAAGGAGCTTCTAATACGATACATTCATATTATTATTATTATTATCACCAAACTCATATTTTAGATCCATGGAAAGGATTTGAAATATGATTTGATGAGACCTAATATATTTCAATTTAAAGTTTGAAAACGTCTCAGTATAAAACTGATAAGTGAGGTCTTCTATGTGACGTCATGTCTGGGATTCTTTTAGGTGTTCATTGTACCGCTGTTGAAGACGATCACGTCATGTTTGACTGAAAACTCCAAAGATGATAAAATAAAACGTTGTTTCTGTCAGGAATAAACTTTTACTGAAATACTAACGATGTGTTTTCCAAACGCACACATGGAGCAGGTAGTCAGGTAGGATTCCTGACCGCCCACCTTCAGCCTCTAAATCCATGTCTGGCTGCTGTGTGTGTGTGTGTGTGTGTGTGTGTGTGTGTGTCTGTAGATATGCAGATATGACCTTCTTATGGCGCTCCCATGGATCAGCCTCCGAGCAGACGGAGATCAAATCAAATTCTGAAAAAAAAATGACAGAAGAAAGAATATCAGTTCAGTATTTCTCTCTTTTGACCTCCATCCTCACCCACATATGTCCCCCCCCTCCCTCCCCCACACCTACACACACACACACTGCACTCAATATCTAACAAGAACCAAACTAGAACATATTAAAAAGAGAGCGCCAGCAGGAAATAGGATGTCCACCCACACTGTGAGGTAGGTCGACACCCAGGCTGCCTGTTCCCACAAGTCCCAGTTCCCCAGTTTAGAAAAATGTACGCTACACTCTTGTTTTTTTTAAAGCTCCAGTCGCCTCCTTTCGGCATGGAGAGTTTATTTACATGATTGTCTTTACAGAAGACACCTCAAGTGTATGAGCCAAAAGATTTACATAAAAGCCGCCTCTGCTCCCGTAAAGGAGAAGCTCAACGATTTGGGAAACGCATTAGTCGGCTTTATGACTAAAAGTGATATTAAAGGTCGACACCTCGCTCAAATCTGTGCAGCTGAAAGAACAATACATTCTTGTTCCCCTCAGGATGAATCTATTTAACTTTCTAATGCACAGCTTTTCTATTCAGCGCCACCATCAGGTCCAACACAGCTGCTTATTATCAAACGCTGGTCAGCAAGCTAGTTAGCATTTAGTCCCAAGTGTTGTGTTTCTTCCACTCTCACTGTCACTTATAAACCAGTGAAGAATGGAAGCGTGCATTCATTTATATTTTGATAACATGTGCACTAAATTTATATAGAAACCTTGGAAGCGTCAAGAAATCCTATTCCACACTCAGGTGAAGTTATCACCAACAATAAGCGACTTGAAGAGAAATTTAGTGAACTATGCCGAACTCCAAACTATGAGACAGAACTTTACGGTAGGATGAAACCGTCCGCTTTGTTGATGCACTACTTTGCACAACACTTTACCTATACCCCCTCCTCCATGTGAATCTGTAAATACATTCAGATGTTTCTCTGCAGAAGCTGAATCCAGATTTGTTCTTGTTTTGTATTCAAGTGATCAGGTTCCCCCCCAAACCCAACCCCCCCCCCCATCCTTCAATTTAGACCTAAAAATATTAAAAACCGCCAGGAGCAAGAGTTACAAGGTTTTCACACGACAGCAGCAATCTGCTTTCATGTCGTCCTGTCAATCATTCCCGAAGAGTAGGCGTCACTTTGTGTGTGTGTGTGTGTGTGTGTGTGTGTCCTCCCCTCCCCGCTGAAACCTCCGAACAGTGGATGTATCTCATTTGGCAAGGAGCCTCTTCATATTTCACTTTTCAGGAGACGCCTGTTCGTTTAATTTCTGCAGCGGCGTGCCTCTCTCTCTTTTTCTTCTTCTTCTCCTTTTCTTTTCTTTTTCCCTGCAACTTCTTCTTCTTCCCCCCCCGGAGTAGAAACACATTTCAATGACACGCCCACGCCTGGGCCTGTCAGCCCCTCGCCCTGTCAGAACGCCCACGCTGCTCTGCTCCCCTTCTCCCTCCCCTCTGTCTCCTCCCTCCCCTCGCCTCTCCTCCCCTTCCCACCAACCCACATCCTCAACACTTTGCGCTCTAAAAAAGCAGCTCTTTTCATCCAAGTTCCTCTTTTGCAAGGAGAGAAGAAAAAAAAGAAAAAAGGAGGAACAACAGAGCGGCATGATTCAGTCTCCAGGCGGTGGTAGTGCTTGTCATGGAGTGTCCCTTTTCATTTGGAGGGAATATGGGTTACAGGATGACTGTGATGCCGAAAAGCAGCAGATAAAAAATGTGTTTGGTGCCTCCTATTGTCGTCTCCACCCGGTGCTGTGATGCCATTTTTGGGTGGCAGACACATTTTAGACGGGCGTGGATGTGACTTCACAGGCCGTGGAAAAAAAAATGTTGTGAAATCTAAAAAATCTGTCCAGAAAGAAGTCACAGCAGCCGAGCAGGTTTTCCTTTCTATTAAAGCACATTTTGTTTTGTGATGCCGTATGAGGCCACGGCTCGTGTGAATTGAGAGAATGTGTGTGTGCATGTGAATATGCAGGCTGAAGCCGGTGTGTTTGCACAGGCTCCCTGGTTAGCAGAGTCTTACTTTGTGTCTGTTGAGAAAGTGTGGGATGGTATGAGCGGCTTATGTCTGACTGAACACGTGTGTGCCTGCGTGGGTGGGGAGTGTGTATAGGGGCGATGTGTGTGTGTGTGTGTGTCTTTGCACACAGATTACACTTGTGTGGGTGTTTTGGGCAAGGATGTGTGTGGGCGTAGTGAGCGTAGGCGGAGGTTATGTGACATACAGATAGAGACTGCAGTGTTCCTGCAGTGTGTTTATGTGTGTGAAACTTTACTGCAGAGTGTGGACGGCACAAACAGCTATAGGGGCCCTGCTGCCTCCAAATGTGCCAGCGTGGAAATCTGCTGCCTTCACACTCGTCTACTACTACTTAAGTCGAAATCCCCTGCATGAAGATACAGTCTGGAAATGTGTCACGTTCAGGAGCTGAAAAGGACACATCACACATGAGTCCAAGAAAGTCACTGTATGTTCAGTGAAGTGTAAGTAAAACTGTAAAAATGTTTAACACTTCAAACTACAATCTGAGTTACTTTTATGTCCGAAAGTATCAAAATACTGAAGCTTATATTTTTACCAAAAGGTGCTGCGAGTGAGGCAGTGCACTGTCTCACCTGCACAAATATTTTGCCAATGCACGGTAATTAAGACAAAGTGTGCAGGAGTTGCCGTTGTATCAAAGCAGGTATCAACACAGTTTGTAACCTCACAGTCTAAGTTACAAGTAAAAGTCCTGCTCTCAAATTGAGTCAGGTTTTAATGAGAGCTGTGCAAAGTTCAACATTTTCTCCCAAAGAGCGGTGGAGCAGAAGAATAAATGAGCATAGAATTAAAAAATTCTACCAAGTTGAATCAATGCAGCTGTTTTCTTAGGGCTGTTAATCTGACTGTTTCTGACTTTTTGATCGATCTGTTGATTTGGAATCAAACTAATGATGACTGATGAATTATTTATATAAACTACAGCTCCCATGAGTCATAGCTTTTTCCGTTCTGCTGGTAAACTAATAGGTGCAGTAGCTGGAGAAGATAACAGTAGCGATGGTGACAAAGATGATGCAGTGATATTGGTTTATCTTTGTCTCCAGGGTGAGGAGTTTAAATGTCACCTGTCCTCGTTAATAATCAAACATTTACACAAAAAGAAGCTCACATTAATAAAATCACTAACAGAGACTCATAATACAAATCAGACTTGACATATGACCTCGCTGCCAGCATGTAAATCTGCACCTTTCACGCTCACAAAGCTTTATGAAATATGTAAACGATGGCGTTGAATGGCTGAATCCTCGTACTATCACAGTCGTGACACATGTTGACTCATCCTCCTCTACAGCGGGCTCAACCTGCGACACAGCGGCCTTGTGGTTTCAAAGAATGCCCTGTTGCTGAAATGTATTTTGGTAAAAGGGTTCAAAAGGAAAACGTGTCACACAACAATCACAGTTTTGTGATGCGTCTTTGTATAAAGTCTGAATCACACAAGTGAAGTCAGCATCTGAGTTACAATATTCAGCAAAGACAACATTGTTTGTTTATCTCATTTTTAACTGCGTTGAGTAGCATTTCATCTTTACGAGTCGCCCATTTTTACTTTTTACGGCCCGATGAGTAATATTTTCACCGAAACCAAACAGAGAATTGAAAGCTAGCGTCTGTAAGCGCTCTGAGACATGCACACTATGTGAGCCACTAAAGCTAACATGAAAAATCAAACCGTAGTTTCTTCAACCTGTTCTGAAAACAATAAATTTTTCCTCAAACTTTGGGGAGTGCTACAGCTCATGTAACAACACTACGCACTTACTACACAGACGATCTATCGGCTAAAAACTTATTTTAACGAGCCAGTCATCAGGAGTCCACCTACATAATCCACTTACGGTGTTGCTAACATTTTGCACCTCAATGAAATGTTTTTATTTTTAAGATGAAGACAAGAAGAAATGTTTATACTTTACAATCAGACACTTGTGGACGTAAAAAATACTTTTTAAACTAAATATCTTAAAACATAAAACTTTATCTTGCCGGATAAAGAGAGAAACAACTGGATGAGGTGAAGAGTGAACCAGACATGTCAAAGTCTGCTGTGAGATCAAAACAAGGAATGTTTTAATCTGCAGTGTAACGTGTAACTTCACAAAGTGCACGTCACACAATTCTGTGCAAAAAAAAGAAAAAAAAAGCAAAGGCAATGTTTGAATCTTTGGAGGCTTGGTGTCTTCACTCCTTCACACATAAAAAGGTCACTTTAAGTACAAATTGTTTTGCTGCATGATGAAAGGAGTGGGTTCAGACATAAAAAGGGCCGGGCGTTATTTATGCGGTGGAGTTTTTACTGCTCTTTAAATTCTATGTGCTGCACCTTTAAAGCTTCAGTGGGAAGCGCTGTTGGTCCCCGCTGACACGTCGTGGGCTGATGTGGAGGGGATTTGCCCATTTTGGCCACGTTTGGGCCTCAGCGACCCTCGCCGCCCACGGAATCCTCACACTGAGAGCGCTGCTGACGTCTGACATGTCTGCTATCTGCAGGCGGAGGCTGATGCTCACTCCGCCACGACCACACACTGCAGTCAGAGAGAAACTGAAGGCCTCAGCGTGGCATGTGAGACAGAAACACCTCAACTTTGAGCTGATGTGAAGGTGTGATTAATCTGTTAAGTGTATTAATTCTGTGCTGCCTCCTAAAGGTCAGGGCTGCCTATCAGATCGCCTTCAAACCTCACTGATATGTGACAAAAGAAGAACACTAACGGGGGAAAAATCCCTCGCAGGAGAGGAGAAGCAGAACTGGTAGAAAAATGATGAAACAATGCGAGCTAAGGGTGTGAGCAAAGTTGAGGCAGGCTTTGAAGTGAAGCCACACATTTTGCATGATTATTGCTGTTAAGTTTTTGATCTTGAGCCAGCAGGCACGAAAAACAACAGCAGCTTGGGATTAGTCTCCCCCCCACTCACACGCCTACCTTTGCCAGCATAAGTCCCTGACTCAATTAGAAAAAAACCTCTGCAACTTAGGGCTCCTCACGCACAAGTACCCACATCGCCCTGCCCACGTCCCTGCAGCACATCACTACCAGCATCACTTTAATCACACGGCACAGTGAATGCACAGGGATTTGTCTTGGTGACATTAATGCAAAGACTTGTCACCAATAATGTACACATTGATATGACAGCACAGAGATGACAGGGCCAAACACACAGAGGAAAATAAGATTTATCTGTCATTAATTAAATATCAAGTATCATCCAGGGAGGGTACTCTCTGCATAGAGCTTCAAAAAAGTGACTAAAATGTGAAGATTGATTGTTTTTGCACAAATTATTGGAAGATTACATTTTTCAGTTTTAGTTTCTCTGAATGTTGTTCCAAAGTCTCTTCAAACTCACAAAACACAGACTATTATTGCAAAAGATAATCATAGTCTTCTTTGCTGCAAACGCCCGACAAGAAGGATTCTGGAAGCAGAATCTGCACACATTCTTTTTTTTTTTTGCAACGTCTGTACATGAGAACAGCAGCCATGACAGAATAATAATGGCTTCTGAGATAGGAAATGGTTTGAGTTCAGCACCTAAAAACATTTGTTTCGATGAAGTAAAGGTCAGGGTTTTTAATGATTAAAAAGAATCTGAGCTGCAGGTCTGTAACCGTCCATCTTTACTTCACATCAGCACTGGTCCCAAAGTCTGAGATACTGAATTGCCCATAAATGTCAAAGGAACTAGCTAGGTTAGCTGCTGATGCATGAAAAAAGATCAGAGGTGAACCAATACTGCATCAAGAATCATAAAACGTCAATTCTTCTGCAGATTTCCTGAGTAACATTAAGACCTGGGATTTGTAGTTTTTTGTTCTCTTCCTAAAAAGAGAGTCTCCCTCCTCAGATCTGCTCACTGCTTCCTGGTCATGTCAGCAGTGGAGGTGTCTAACTAAAGTCCCTTCAGGTAAAACAGCTGCAGCTGAGTGATCATTTTTAAAAATGTAAATGTCCAGACTGTGGGCGATCACTGAGTTTAATCTGATCTCTGCCCCGGAAAACAGCCGTGGATAAATGTAAATGTGTTGAGTGTTTGTGTGAAACATTGTGGGTGATTCAGGTATCAAAGCCCACTGTAAGGTTGTTTTTATAACTCTGGATCAGCGGGTCGGCTTCAAACAAACACTTACATTACAAATCCTCCTTTTTCAGTTGAATGTGGCGTAGTGTTGTTGGACATCTGGAGACTTTTAAGTGTAATCATTTTTAAAGCAGGTCATTTTTAATCCACCACAGAAACCGAGGTGGTGTAGTGTAACTCCATCATCAGTTAGTGTACTTGCTCTTACCTGTGCTGTTTCCATAGCAACAGATGCAGACAGGTTAATGACGCCCCGAACACATCGTGACCCTGCAGATAATGAGAATGGACAATCAGACTCTAATGACAGAACAAACACAATCTACAGTCTTACTGATGTTCACCTCTTTATTTCGAGTCGCCCTGAAAAAGATCATCAGCTGCAGGTAACCATCCAAACCGGCGGTCCTTCGCTGCACGGCCTTCAGTCACGTTTTGCTCTTTTTGTGTCAGCCTAAAGGGATTCTCTCTGTGATTCGGTCCTGTGTGCTGATTTGTGGGATTACCGTCTGAGGAAATACAGAAAATATAAGCGAGGACAGCTGAAGAGAGACAGGAAATGTTGGGAGTAGAGAGAGTGGGAGGACATGCAGTTAAGGTCACAGGTCAGATTTGAACCTACGGCCGCTGAGGACTATTGCCTCTTGCATATGGAGTACCTAAACTAACCTCTAGACCACCAGCGCCCCTCTTTTGCTTATTTTAAAAAGATTCTGTCGCTTACTTTGGATGAAAATGGACATACTTGAAAGCCTCTAATTTTAACTTTGGTGTAAAGACATGATTTTGTTTTCTGACAACATTAGTGAAACTTAATTGACAATCTCACCCTCTCGACAATCCAATCAGCTTCCTTTCTGACACTGCGATCCCATTGGCCGTGAGTGATCAGGAAGTAGTTCACAATAATGAAGCTCTGCTCTCTCCTTTGGTGACTTTAGAGATGTCAGCTGAAAGCTTTCATATGTAAAGTTCAGCTCTCCGGTCCTTCCTGCCCTGCTTGCTGCGGGGGCCGGAGGAGGCCCTGAGCCGGGGCGGGGCTGGACTGGGGCCGGCCTGCAGGGCTGCTGGGCTGCTGGGCTCCCAGCCGCCCACAGAGAGGCCTGGCTGGGTGGGCGTCATCTATGGAGCGATTGATCCCAGCAGAGACAAAAAGTCTCCCTGTTGTCCTGCTTGACTGGAAACAGCAGAAAGCAAAAGCTCAGAGTCACTGCTATGAATAAACTACACGGCTGCTACACCACTATGCATCTACCAACATAAACAGTTTCCATTAATAAGCAGCTCTGCATGAGACAATGGTGGAAAATGTGAAGTGAAATAACAACGCAGCGCTGAAGTTAAAGTTTGTGTAGAGCACTGTAGTACGACTCTGGTATCACGCCAATCTTTCTCCTTTGAAGTCCAGGCAGCCGTGCCGGGGAGGCGGCTGCTGCTGTGGGTTCGGTGTGGAGGTGTTTGCCTGGAGAGGGGGAAAGGTCAAAGAGAGAGAGCACACATCTTTTACACTTTGTGATACACATCACATCAGGGCTGAGCTGTTTATCAGCTGCTGAGGGGAGACAAGAGAACCTGGAGTTTTTGGTGGCGTAGGTTTTTAAGTTTGGAGGGAGTTTTGGAAACTTTTGGGCCTGGAAACTTAAACAGACAATAACGATATTGTAAGTTTTTGTGTTTTATCACCAGAAATAAAACACAATATTTTCTCATGTTTGTGTTCATTATGTGATGTTTTCAATCCAGCTGAAAGATTCAAGACAACAAAACAAGAAGTGATCATGATTACTTCACTACTCAAAGTTTTGAAGTTTATCTGCAGGTTCTTTACTTGTAATGGATATTTGAGGATTTCTTTACACTCTTGAATTAGTGTTTTACTTGAGTAGAGGATCTGAAAAACTCAACCACCTATATGCTACATACAAGCAGCTAATTATAAATATCAGCGGTGGAGGATTAAATAAACATTTATTTTTGATGCTTTGATTGTTTTACATTTTAACAGATGCAGTCCGTACTCTGTGCTTGACAGCAGCATCTGTCGACGGCTCCTGATGTTGATGCATCTGGGAAAAAAAGGATTTTGCTGTAATTAGTCCGGTTAGCGACACTTCACTTTGTAGAGCTTTATCCACTGTTGTCTCATCTCATGGTAATTATCGTCATAATCCATCATTAAGCACATCATAGACCTACACTGCAGCTCAGAGTCAGTCTGCTCTCATTGATTTTTAATGATTAATAATGCATGTCCATTATAAGCCCTCTGTCTGCGCTCTCTCATCTACATTATGACAGTGTTTATACAGATAGAAGCTATGCACTGATAAATGACTAAACATGAATGTCATGAAAAGGATGCTGTCTTTTTTTTTTATTGATCTGTATGTAATACTCACTATCTCATATCAACTTATCTCTAATCCTTCCTCCAGATCAGTTGGCTGCAATCGATAAAAGTAAAACTACACGGTGTGAAATCCCTAATCTGTGCAGGAGCCAGCCTGCAGCTACGCACTGGTATAAGACGAGTAACCTCCCATTCTGCTCAGAATCTTTCTGCTTTTTTCAAATCACATTTGGCTGCTGAGACACTGAGACGCTCTGGCAAATATTTGGAAGGCACAAAGCATTGTGGCCGGTGGATGAAAATGTTAATTTCCTCCTTTGATAATGATGCATGTCGTTATCCAAATGTGATTACACAAACAGAATGGTGTGTAACACGCCTGTAATGTGCTTAAGATGTTTTAAAACACATTTTCATGCCTTCACACTGGGAAATGTAAAAGACCCCAAAGAAACCTTTAAGGTTTTATGATTAAAAAAACAAAACACAGGGGGACCCAGGATGGTTCCCTGAGGAATCCCAGGATTAAGGATTTATAGTGACATGAAGTTAATATGTGGTGTTTGTGAGATATAAAAGCTTGCCTCGTTCTTTTTCCTGGTGACTAAAAAATAATAAATAATAAATAAAACTCCCTTCATGTTCACTGGTAATGGTAAAGAAGTTAAATATTTCCACTGGTTGGGAAAAAAATGTATATATACATTTTTAGAAGAAAAAAAAACTAACAGAAAAGCTTTTCGGTTTTTCCCTGATTATCTAGTATTACCTAGGCTTTAAATGAGTTACAAATCAGTTTTTTTTTGTGAATGTTGCTGGTTTTTCTATTTATTGCTCGACGTCATTGTAAATGAGGGCTATGCTCTCAATGATTTTCGAGTTTAAATAAATACATAATAAATACATTTTACATTAACTTCAATATTTTAGGATAGATTTTTTCAGATTGAGAATCTATCTTGCATTACCGTATTTTTTCAATACTTAATGTTATCATGTCATAAATTGTCTAAATCCCTGAATTGCTTGGTAAATTTTAGGTGGGATTAATTACCTGAACGACACCTCTACAGTGTGTTTGTGCCAAAACACTTACCCTCCATTTGTCCCAGTGGAACGACATGGAGATGATGAGCGCTTGATTCCTAAAGTATGGCCGTCTTCTTAACCCCACCCTGCCTCGTAACAGATATCAAAATATCAATTAAGTCATTTGATGTAGGTCAAGCAGAAGTGTGTTGTTAGCTAGCAGGTAGCACTACAGCTTCCTCACGTTCCTGTGTAAACAGACGCAGGCTGTATGAATGCATCCAGTGGGGTGATGGCAGACCGACCATGACAGCTGTCTGCTCCTATATGTCTTAGTTGGCTGCACCCGCTTCACACGGCAGGGCTTCGCTCTGCACACTGAAACTGTTAACACTACTGTAACACCAAAAAGAAAGACACAAATCATTTCTAGCAGCATCCTTATCATGGACTGAAATTATGAATTGGTTGAAAAAGGAGAATCAACAAGCTTGAAACAGAATTGTAGCTTTGAAAGATGTTGTATGATGTTCTGTAAGGACATAAATCAAAAAGATCATTAAATGTTCTTTTTATTTTAAAATGGTACTAAGTTTCGTTGTAACCTGCATCCTGTGCCGAGTCTTTCTAATCAGCATTTCTGTGTTAAAATGATTCCTCAATCCAAAAAAGAGAGCAAGAGGCAAGGAGCCATTCAGTGTGAAACATTCTGCCAATAACATGACTCGCCGTGGTCTTTACTCTGACTCAGACTTGACTCAGGGGGTCCTGATTGCTGCGGTGCAGGAGGTCTAAGCGAGGTTGTCTGGGGGGGTTTTTTGAAACCGAGTCAGGCTCATCTTTAACCCGTGACCCATTCTGCTGCTGCTGCGTTACACTTCACAGTTTAGTCAGTTAGCTCGGTGGTCTCCTGCAGTTCTGCTCGCGGGGCAAAGAGTCTGCAGGTTTCTGTTTCAACTGAAGCTGCTTCTACCTTGAAAAACACAAACGCCCCGACAGTCAAAACAAAACATAACAGGATGGAAGTCTGGGGCTCTGACAAAGGAAAAGAAACAAAAAACAAAGTGATAAAAAAAATCAGTTTCTAACATTTAACATTTACATTTGGATTCTACCTTTTACATTGAACATCATTAGCTCATTAGCAAGTCTGTAGGGACTTGGGTTGGATCCCTGATGGTCACCGGTTCAGAAAGGACCAAGCCTGAAAATTGGTTTGGTAGCTGGAGAGATGCCAGTTTACTTCCTCAGCACTGCCAAGGTGCCCTTGAGCAACGCACTGAAATATTGTTAGTATTCAAAGCAACAAGATCAGCTGATTTTAGTTCATATACTTCGAACAAACTCCTGTTATCATCAAAGGGTTTGACACCAGGAGTATCCAGCTCTGCAGCTAAGAAAACCAAACATAGTTATTGTAATTGACAAAGTAGCCCGATGAATCATCCCAGAAACACGTTTTACCATTTCACAGGAAAAGTTTAAAATGAAAAGAAATCGCTTCTGATGTTCTAAACAAAGTTTGTTCTTTGAAGTCAGAGACACTTGAGTCATTTCAAAAAATGCACGAAGCAACGTCCAACCACAAAATCAATCAAGGAGAACTTAAGCCGTCTATGTCAAACACAAAACTGGAAATGTTCAGGATTTTTTTTTCCAGTATTGGAAACCTATAACTGGATTATTTGGCGTCTCGTTCAACGCTTGCTCTACTGTGCTCCCCTGGGTGTTTCAGGTTAATGTGAACACCTTGTATTGGTTCATAAAGGTCCAGATCCGGATCTCTCCAGAGATTCAGGGAGGACACGAGGAGCCGTCATCACCTTGACTCAACAGATCCTGCCAAGTCGCCTCCTCAGGGCGTCTGGCTCGGCTCGCCGTCACGGCACAGTGAGGAGAAAAGAAGCTAAAAATAGCTGCAGGTTGTTTCTGGGCAGCAGTCGGCCGGGAGCGACTGATTAGCTTTACATTTGAGCTTTTTTATGTTGATGTTAACTGGTGGTGTTGACTAAATGAGCTCTGGATGAGGATACTGTTTTTGATTATGTTATTTAGACAATTATAAGACATCAGATTTGAATCCTTTTGACGCTCAGGTGTGAGACACGATTGTCACGATATCAAGTTTTTAAACTTTGACACGGTAAAAATCTAATATTGATATCTCTTTCAATATCAGGGAAACAAAAACAGAAGTCCAAGGCATCCAATACTGGATGATTTCTTGATTTGAACTCCTGCACACAGTCTGAATGATACAGACTGCGCTCTGTCTCTTTCGCTCACAGCAATACAACTGAAGATCATTAAATAAACAAAATGGTATCTTTTTTTAAACACATGGTGTCGAAAAAGCAGCAAAGTAATCGACATATTTTAAAACCTTAAGGAGGAGGACATCGGTTTTGGTCAATCTGGGCAAAAGAAAAAAATAACTTAGCAAAATTAGAGAATAAAAAGGGATACTAAGAAGCCTGGATGGAGCAAATTAACTTTAAATGGCTTATTATGCATAAAGAAACACTGCAAACTATGTAAAAATCTTCTGATTTTGTTCATAATAAAACAGAAACTAACATTATTAGTATTTCATCATCATGAACACACTGTCCAATGGAAGAAAAGTATAAAAGTAAAGTATAAAACAATCAACTGGCCATCTGTGCGTCCTGCCTAAGTGCCCACAAGCAACTCACAGAAATTATTATCATGTCAAATTCTGTAATTGGAAGCGTCTGTAGGTCAGACGCTGCTGCACTCATTTCCTGCGACGTGTCAGTGAATAAGGCGCTCTCACCTCGACCCTCTGTGTAATTCAAATCTAAAGGTGTAGCATTGTTCTGCAGCTCATGAAAACATTATTATACCGCTCATTATTAACGAACCACGCAGGACAAAACAACAACAAGGGGCTGGTGAGATTTCTCCATGCATATCAGACAGGCTGAGTGTGCCAAGACGCTTTTGATTTTATTTTTTTATTTTTTTTTACGACAGCACTAGTCTAGTTTTTGAGGAAGCCTATTACTGTCCTCCCACACACACCCATCAGTAGCAGGCGCACCACGACCTCAATAACCCTCCACACATACTCACACACACAGGACGCTTCAGTCCATTTAAGACTCCAGAAAACTGACCACACACTCAGAGCGCTACTGCCATCAAGTGGCTGATTTTACACACGACACCCGCCTGTCAAACATCCTGCAGAGCACATGCAGAGTTTAAACGCTGTGCTTTAATTAACTTAAAACAATGAGGTACATTCAACTAGAACTCCAAAAGAAACATACTCTACTTCAACTTTCCTACTTTTATTTACTGCTAAAGTTACATCACAAATCAGCATTTTAAATAACAACGCCCCCTTTAAAAATTACAGTTTATATTCAACAGTGATGGAAGAAGATTTCAGAACTGCCCTGAAGTGTAAGAAGCAAAACCACATAAAATCTTTAAAAGTACAAGTTTGTGTTGTAGTCAAGACCACACTAACCGAGACCAGAGTGCCCCGAGACCGAGACAAGACCAAGACATTTAGGGATCGAGACATTATGTGTATCTACCTCTGAGGGTTTTGTGTGGGTGCTGTCGGTTTGTGGGAGGGATGTGTGGGTGGAGGGGTGGGTGAGAGCCTTTATGTGTGAACGTTGTGCATGTTGGACCCCCTCCAAAACAAGATGCTTCATCTCAAGGGGCTATCCGTCAATACAAATAATTTAAACAGTAGACCAAGACCATACACATCACTTAAAAATCATCTTGTGTACAGGGGGAGTGACACACATTTAGACCGTAACACCGGGAAGGTTGCGGCCGTAACCGGGGGATAAAAAATCAAATTATGAATTCATTTAAGTTATTTGTTTTTGTGTTCCTTCTGATCACAGTAATGTCATGTGGTCAGTGGTGGTCTTGATTTAAAATCTGGAGTCCGTCCAGTCTGAGACCGAGACAAGACTGAGTAAAAATGCTTTTGATTCAGAGATGAGACCGAGACCGATTTAGAGGACTCCAACTCTAGTCCAGGTTAATGTGAAGAAGAATAAACAGTACAATGAACTTGTTATGCAGCCGATCAGTCATTTTATTAACATATCTACAAGAATTCAGATATTCAAATGTAAATATTTTGAGTCAAAAGCCCCCCCCCCCATTATTTGTGAGATGAACCTTTAATCATATCTTTAAGATTAAACACACTGATTCTGTTTTAAAGGGATGATATTGGCGTTACAGAGGAAAGAAAAACAGGCTGGGGAACGAGAGGCATTTTAATTTTTTGTTTACACTTTTTCCGATTTAATTTCCTGTAAACAGAATTTCTTCATCTATTTCTATTTCCGAGGGTTTTTTCCGGACCAGAGGACACAAATAAATACACTGAATACTGGGAATTGTTTGGCATGAAGAGATGAGAGTAAATATAGCGAGAGGATTATTGGCAGCTTCAATAGAAAAATATTGGAATCAGGCTTTAAAAGGAGCCTCAGTTTGCTGTGTGGAGTGTTTTAATGTAGGAGGAAAGAAATCAAGTCAGAAGCTTCAAGGTTTGACAAAACGTTTCAAAGAGGCACTTCTTCATCAGCGTGCTCAGAGGTTTAGACGCACAAATCTCGAGTTTTATTGTACAAGTGACGACACCTGAAACAAAAAGGAAAAGGTCAAACCTCCATGTTTTAAACACGTTAATACTCCATATACAAGAATATCTCAACACAACGTTTCTTAACCAATAGGGATCAATGGTGTCGAGAGCGAGGACTCGTACAACGTAAATCACAGTATGGCGGCACCCACAGCGCCCCCCCCCCACAGGAGCGGCGCTTCTTCACAACGGAGATAATCCATGTCAGGATTTTTCTGAGTCGATATTGATTAGAGGAAATAAAATTATTGCAATGCACTGATGAATGGATTATTTACTCAGCCTTATTAACGAGCTGCTTCTGGAGTTTCAAACCACAAACGAAGAGAAACTCACTTTCTTCTTCGCGGTGTGTTGAGACGTTTAAATCAAAGCTTTTAACGGGTTTTGGGCGGTTGAAATTAGAAACAGTTTGAGGACAGTTTTGTCATTTGATGCATTTTAATTTAGATCAATTTAAGACTTCCTTTAAAACCAAAGATTCCAGTTTAGGACAAGTTTTAAAACGATTCAATCTTTGTTATTTTAATTTTCGAAAGTATAAAAAATAAAGACGCTTTAAAATAAAAACCTTCAGATTTTCAGTCAAATTTTAAGCCAAAAGCTACAAAAAGAGTGAACGAGAGAGAGAGAGAGCGCGGTCTAAATTGCACAAAAAAATTTGGTACTGAATTATTACCAACTTATTTGTGTAATTCAGACATTGTGCCGACGTCTGCTTACACTTTGTGTGAATTAAAAACAACAAATTAACCAATTTGAGGTGTCAAGGAACTTCTTCGACGCTGTGGGATCGAAACAGGAATCAATATCGTTAGATTTTTGGAGAATCATATCTAAGATTAAAAGTCTGTTATCATGGCAACGTCCAACCTGCCAAAGTGTTAACGTCTAACGGTAAAGAAAGCAAACAAGAAGCTCCTGTTTGAAGGATTTACCGATGAGTGAAGAAAAGCATGTTGGCTCGTAACCTCACTTATCATCCTGCCATCTTTCAAACGGGAGCTTCTCTGAGGGATTGATTTTTTTAACCACAAACGGTAAAACAGGAGGTTAAAGAAACATTCCTAATGAAATAATAATAAGCTGATACTTAAAATGGAGTTATAAATCTGTTAAGTTATGGTTTCGTAAAAAGCTGAAGAGTTTGATTCAGACTTCCATGGTTTAGTTCAGTTGAGTTGATTAAAGTCACTCATCGTTGAATCCGAGCTGATCAAACTTCACCTACTTCACACTTTTAGCCCTTTTCAATCTAAAAACTGTGCGGCAAAAAGCTTTGGGTCTTTTGTTTCCAAGTCATTCAAACATCCCTAAAATGTTCCTATTTCTAATTCTTTTTAAAAAAGTGTTTTCATATGATCAGCATGTGCTGGCCGCCAATTTACAACAGCAGCTGTCCCTTTAAAGAAAGTCAAAGTGCTAAGTTCGCAACACCGTTATAAGTTAATTAAGTTAATAACTTAACAAGAGGCACATAGTTTTCATACATTTGAAGGGTGTCCTTCACACTTCACTTGTAAAGGGCAGTTAATTTAGTGCACAAGGCTCCCTGGTGAAAAAACACCACCACACACACCTCCAGGTTCATCCAGATGTTCAACCCAAACCCCCCTTTGCAAAGACATCCACTAATACAAGTTATCAGTCTTTTAAAAATGAGTTACCGTACTCTCATTTTGACATTTTCAGCCTCAATGATCAGAAGGAATGCTCACACTGATTCAGTAAAAAGGTTCTGACTGTAGCTGTAACTCAGATTTTAAGAGTGAGTTAGAGACGCCTTGTTCTGATGGATGTGTCTGCAGTGATAAAAGCCCAGAGAGATTTAAATAGTCTATAAGTTAAACAGTCACACTGTGTTTTCTTCTGCTGTGAACGCCGGGTTTTCTTGAGGCCCTCCTCTGTCTGAGGATGGCTTTGTTTGGTCTTTGTCTTTGTCAGAGTCTGAGGGTGCTGCTGGCTGGGCGGTGTTTGCTTGTGTGGGCGATTCTGAGGTGGGTGGAGGATCTGTGCCGTCATCGCTCGAGTTTCTGCGTGATGTCGCCAGCGAGTTGGAATCCGTCTGCTCCTCAGGTACCTGGCAACAAAAACAAACAAACAATAATAATGGCAGCTGAGTTTTGCAAAGTCTACCACCAACAACTTTAAAATAAATGAGAGTAATTATATCAAAACTAGGCTAAAACAAAGAGCTACCTTCTGCTTTGTGACTAACTACGAGCTTAAACAAAATCTACTTCTATGATCTTTAAGCTAACATGTTAGCCTCTACTAGCTAGGTTAACCTTGGGGCGACATCATTATACAAAAACTAACTCTGACTTAGATTTTAAGAACAGAAAAACTTCCCTGATGTCTGCACTACTCTGCCTACATCTCGACCATCTTCATCTGAAATCCTCAGCACTTCGCCAACATGGCCGCCAGAGGGAGGGAGGGGCGGGGTGACATCAGCAGGGGGATATTTCATACAGGCATGCCGTGCAGTGCAAATGACGTCAGGAAAAACAGGCGTGGGAAGGTCGCAAAACACACAGACACATACAGTATGCATGCATGTACACTCCCACATACCACACACACACTTCAGACCACACACACACTTCACACCACACAGGTATAGATGAGTCACCGCGTGCATGAACACACACACACACACCAAAGGAAACCCCCCACGCACACACACGGTAGTTTTCCGTTAGCACACACAAACGGCTCACCTTTCTTTAGAGCGTGTGTGTGTGTGTGGGCAGCAGGTTAGAGGAGGAAGTGACGGAAAGTTCAAGTTAGTGGAAGTCAAACACATTAAACGACCATTATTATTATTATATTATTATGCAGTATAGATTCTATTTTCCTGTAACACATCAGAGTTAAGCCCTGGTTTTTGTTTTGTCTCTTTAGTAAATATTCTCTGTTTTTAAGTCAGAAATGTCCTAAAAGAGACACCGTACTGAGGATCAAGGCTTTCATTTGACACTTCAACTTTAGGAAGTATATACATTTATATATCACATATCTGAGGTCATGAGTCAATCACATCATGAGTAAGCAAAAAAAACTCTGAATTTCTGTCATCAGTAATCATCGTGAGTATATTTATGTATAGCTGAACATCTTCCCGCTGTAGACCGTTACTGTCATAAATGTCTCACCTTCGCTCTCCCACACTGGAGATGCAAATGGGACAGACCCAGTTAGAAGGGAATTATTATGGATAACACTTTATGTTTAAGTATACCATCTCTGTTTGTTTAATGCTAGGTAGAATCCAAACACACCAAAGTTTTAGAAAACACCTATACCATAAGACATGTGCGTAGAAGAGCAAAACATCTGTCTAAAGTTGGAAACAATCAGCTGCAAACTGTCTTTGTTTGTGCAGTTTAGACAGTTAGCAGCTGATAGCATTTTTGTTACTATGGCAACAACAGTTTGATTTTTAATAGAATCTTAGTGAAGTTTAAAATTCTGGTGTAGTGAAAACCTCTCATGGTCAAAGCATTTCCTCATCTCTGCCTCTTTGTATTTAAGTACTGAACGTGTTTTGAGTTTGTGTTCTTGTGTACCTGCAGCGGGTGAGTTTCTGGTGGGGGTCCGCTGCCCTTTTTCAAATTCATCATCTCTCTGATTTGGAAGATTGCAAAGGCGACTGTGACCCAGGGGGCGCCGGAGAGCACCCAGGCCGGCCTGCTCACGTCCTCCTGCTCCTCCTGGTGTTTGGTCTTCAAGACGGGCTGCACGGCGGCCTGACGGGTCGGGGTGAGGCTACCCACATCGTTCTGGCTTTGCACCAGGTCGATGGTGGCGATGGGGACCGGGCTGGAGGGAACGGGGATGTTCTCTGCCAACATTTTGTCCTCTGAGGAAGAAGAAGAAGAAGAAACAAGCATTGAAAAACAAGCTGATTTAGGAACAGTTTTTATTTTATTTACAGACACCGTTAAACTCCTTTTCCTTTAAATGAGATGTGCAGTTTTGTGCATGTTGATTTCCTGTGTGTTGTAATGAGTGATTCACATCTTGCATCATATTTGAATCGGGTGCCTGATAACTAGACATAAGACAAACTGTGAGTTTGGATGTAAATAGTGTTTCCCACCTTTCCCCTCCGTCTCTCCAGTAAGACACTGGATGAAGGAGAAGATGAGGAGGATGACGAGGGACGCCATGCCGATTCCTCTGAACGTGGCGGCAGCACCTTAAAAGAAGAAGAAAATAAAATACAGACGTCATCAGGAGGAAAACTCAAAGACGTCATTTTTTAAAGGTTCATCTTTGGGGCTTTTTATCCTTTTTTTTTTGGAGATAGGGACAAGGATAGAGTCAGAAATGAGAGAGAGAGAGCGGGGAATGACGTGCAGGAAAGGAGCCACAGGCCGGATTCAAACCCGGGTCGCCAGCTTGGAGGACCATAGCCTCACTAGGCTACCGGCGCCCCCAAAGACGTCATTAAAGTGTAGAATTACATATGATTTAATCTGAAAATGTCAAGTTTTTTCTCCTGGAGGTCGTAAAACAGACAGAAAAAAATGCAGCCTCATCCCGTCTTACCAAAGAAGTTGACGAAGACTCCTCCCATCATGGCTCCGCAGCCTCGGCCCAGTCCGAGGTGAAGGCCCTGCAGGATTCCCTGTGCAGACGTCCTCAGAGCTGGAGGAACCGCAGCACTCAGGTAGGAGATACAGGCTGCCCAAACTGAGGCGTGCGTCACACCTGGGGGACAGACAAAGGGTCACAGCTGGAGGAACTACTCGCTGAATCTCTGCTTGAGTAATTACAGAGGCTGCACATTACCAGCTACACAGGATTGTTTGCAATGCTTTAAAATAATAATATGTTTAGTAAGTGCTCATTACATTTACTCGTGTGTTTTCTAAAGCTGCAGAAATTCTTATCCGTTATCAGCTCAGACTGGAGGTTGGCACACACACAGTTTTAGACTTTTTGATTGTTTTACGGCCGGTTTCACGTCAAAACAGTCGCAGAAACATTCAACTTGTTTTCACTTGTTTGTTCTGGGAGGCGTCTGTGTTTCCTCAGGGTGGACTTCTCAAACAAACCAAATGAGATTCTCAGAGCTCTCACTTCATTTCTTTACTTGTTATTATCCACTGCTTTCACTTTTATTGTTCTGGGTCTTGTCTACAGCACTGATTAGAGGATAAATCAGAGGATACAAGGCATGTATCTGTTCATATTTGAAAACAGGCAGTTCTCTTTTTTAATTCAACCTTCAATGGTGCAAATTTCCCCAGACAACTATCACTGGTTTAGTTTTGAATCTGCAGTTAAAAGCAAAGTCTCTTTCCTTTCATATCTGTTGATTCAGATTTGATTGTGTTAAAACTCAAGAGGGCGACCACATGAATGAGCTATGCCAACATCCTAAGAGGTAAATGTGCTCATACTGCAGCTGTTTGACTAATTAACACGCGTCCTGCAGAGGCACAAAGTTCATCCCAGTGTTTCTAAAGCTTCATCACTCCTGCAGGCTATCAGGAGGAAAAAGGCCGTCTGATAAGCGTCCTGTTGGACAAACACGGTGAGGTTCCTGTGCTGTCCCCTGGGTCCTAGTTTCCTAAACTCTCCAGACAGAGAGAGATGGAGAAACGTTACCTTGAAGGACCTCCATGGGCAGGACAATCCAGGCGTTCTCCAGGTAGGAGATGTACAGGTAGCGAGCTGTGTTGCAGGCCAGGCCGATGTAGAGCACCCTGAGAGAGAAAACATGGAGGAGGAAAGCAACAGAATTTATTTATTACAGGAACCAAATGTTCAGTCTGAACAGCAGCATAGTTCCTTGACTGGATTTGTGTTGGGGCTGCAAAATTGTTATTATTATTAAAGTCTGTTTTTATCAGAACAAACACTAAAGTGTAACATTTAGATGCTGTGACAGATTACTATATTATCTAAGAAAAAATAAAAATGAAACACCAAAAAGATAATAAAAAAAAGAAACTCAAACACGGTCAGAAACAGAGAATGTTTCCATATCAGCAGGAGGATCTCATGCTCTCATGTGTGAGAGGATGTGACGCCCTGCTTAAATTAAACTTCCTGTTTTACTGGAAAGTCTAAACCATTTCGCGTCTCTTTATAAAGTCGATGAGAGGAACGTTAATAAGTCACCTCAGACTGCTCGTGTCCTCTGTTGACCCTGAAAGCTTCGGAAACATCATCTGCTGCCACTTTAAAGCTTTTAGAAAGTGTACACTTCATCCAGCAGAAAACAGTGCCCAACAAGTGCATCACATCCTTCTGTTTGTTTAGTGAACACTACAGAGCAGATGTTTTTGTAAGGATTAGTAGGAGACAAAGGGCTCGGAGCAGAGAGAGTCACAGACAGCTTTTCATTTTATAAAAGGATGTCATTAAACTTAAAATGATTCAATCTGTTATTTTAATAACTGATCCAAAAGTAATAAAACATTAAAAATAAATAAATTCAGATCTTCAGTCTTATTTTAATGCAAAGCTGCTGCAAGTGACAGAAAGAGAGCAGTGATCATCCACGAAGCTGTAAAAGTTATTCTTAACTGCATGTTATGCCCACCAAATTAAACTAAATCAAGAACTGTCTCAGTCTATTCATCTCACTTCAGTCTTTTTGTTTCTACACAATGGCCAACACTGTGATCAAAGTAAAACCCTGCAAAACGCTGCATGAAATTCCCAATCTGATCTGTTGGTATTTCAGTCTAATCGAACTTGAACATGAATTTTCAACAATGCAACTTGTTCAAAATGAATTATGCAACCCCTTCAGTAATTAAAAAAATCACATTTTCTATTTAAATAATCAAAATGTTGATACTGGGCAGCCATGAGACGATACTATATAACCACACAAAATACCGCGACACTGCTGCTGTTGACTTCTACAATGAGACGTGTTTGTAATCTCATATTATTGAAATGATCTCATTGAATTTCAAGGACTAAATGCTGCAAAGTTGCCATTGTTATCTGATGAGTGTTAGCATTGTTAGCTTGTTGTTATTCCTGTTGGACCTTACAGCCACCTGCTAACAACATTATCTTAATGCTGCTGGCTCTTAGCTAAGAGTTAATGTCTTATTTTGTTTGTATAAGCAAACTTGTCAGGGCAGTTAGAAACTGAGTCATAACTAATTGAATCTTAAATGCTCACATTATTATACTAAGGATTTAAAATGATTCCTGTTTTTCCAGAGAGAGAGAGCCTCTGCTGTCATGTGTCTTTTCTGTGTGTGTGCTCAGTAAACGTTCTCTCGATGAACAAACACTGAGTGTAATCCTGCTGATGAACTAATGAACGCTCTGAGGGTGTGTCGTGTCAGATCCGTTTGTTTGTCCTGGAGAGAGCAAAGAGGTTCTTTGAATGACAAAACAGGAACATCTAAAAAAGTCAGCAACCTTTGAATCTTTAGGCAGAAGTAAACCAACAAAACTTTACATGGAGGATAGAGGACACAGGTTAGAGCTTCTTCATCGATTTGGTGCAGAATTAAGTATCGTTGCTTTATGTGACCACAGAAAGAGGAGGAGCACAAATAAGACGATTCACAAACCAACCTCATAATGAGACCGCACTGTTGCAGCTTAAAGCCACAGAAACAAAACTAGTTTTTTCCACTCTGTCTACAGGTGTTTAAAAGTTTGCTGAGCAGGTACAGAGCTGCAGCCTGGAGGCCTCGCTCTGAAATCTAACACTGTGATCTCAAATGTCCTCGCTGCCTGCGAGGTCTGAGAGTCCGGCCCCTGGGTCTCGACTCTGACTGAAACCCTGATCATCAATGACACCATTGTCTCAGTCACTCCTCTCTATCCTGCTACTGCAGAGAGCAGGATGGATTTAACAGCTCAGTTTGAGGCACAGAGAGGCTTTAAGAAGTTAATTATCAGACTGGCACGGGCAGGACTTTTCTTAAAGAGTTTTGCAACACTTGTTTCAACATCATTTCTACATTAACTCTTAAATATGATCTAAACAAGGATTAAGGTTGTAAATCCATATTTTGAATGCAACATAACCTCTCGGTTGTCTTACCTGACATGTCCGACCAGCTCGATGAACTTGTGGCTGGTGAAGTAGGCAGCGAGTTCTGAGATGTGGCTCAGGACTGAGCAGACACCGAATAGGGTGGTGGTCCCCTTCAGGTCCTCCAAGTGCCAGTACAGGAAGGTGAAGACAAAGCCGTAGCCGAAGCCCATGAACCAGGCGACAAAGAGGACGGAGCTGTACTGCACGCTGCACAGGAGCTTCAGGAGGTCGCTGTAGTGGAACTCCTGAGCCGTGTGGGGGCTGATGGGAGTCTGGTCGGTAGAGCTAGACTCAGGTAAAGCTCTTGGCGGGATGTCCGCCTCCGCCACTACTCCCTCAGGGAGCTCATGAATGTAGTCTGCACCCTTTTCAAAGTAGAACTGCGTGGCCACGATGAAGGCCACACCCATCAACACGCCAAAGACGATGAAGGCAATTTGGTAGTTGTGGAGACGGAAGTCTGGGACAATGCAGCCCACGACATCGAACTTCACCGTGATGTGCGTGTGGTCGATCCAAATCCCCACTAACAGCATGGCCAGACCCCAACCCAGCGAGCCCCACATCCTCTGCAGGCCGTAACGGTCCCGGGCTTTGCCAAGGTAGTGCAGGGTGACCGTGTCCACGATGGTGACGGCCGGCGCGCTGAAGAACTCCCCCACGATGATGACGAGCAGGATGAGCAGGAAGATGGTCTCCACCTGGTCCTGGTTGTAGATGATCTGGTAGTCCTTGGCTTTGGTAGGAGCAGGTGGCTTGGTGGTGGTGGTGGTTGTGGTCGTGGTGAGGATGGTGGTGTTGTTTGGTGTTGTCTTTGTTGGGTTAACAAGCGTGATGGGAGTAGGGGTGGTGGCGTTGTCGTCTACACTTCGAGCGTGCCTGAGCTGGACACTGAAATAGGAATCCAGGAGCTCAGGAAGGTCTAGAAAGCTCCGGCGTCTCCTCGTGCGGTTGGTGGAGTTGCTCTGCTGAGTGATGTTACCAATCAGAGGAGTCGTCGTCAGAGGTGCCAACGTCGTCAATGAAGCACCTTTCTCCTCGCACTTCATCTCGGCTGGTTTGACAAAGCCGATGCCACAGTTGAACACCAGCCAGCAAAAGACAGAAAACAGCAGCACCGCCTTCCCTTTCTTAAAGCGGTCCGCCACCACTCCCCAGAAGGGGGCGCTGCAGAACTCAATGAAGTAACGAATGCCGACGAGCAGCCCGCTGCGGCTGGGAGACATGCCGAGCTGTTTGTAGTAGACGGCGAGCAGAGGGTGCAGCGAGCCGTAGGCGGCGTAGAAGAAGAAGTAGAAGACTTTGGAGATGAGGAGGTGGCTGTTGATGCGGAGGCATATCCTCTCACAGCAGTCTATGGAGTCTGGATTTGAAGGATGCGGCTCTTCAGGCGCTTCCGAGATGTGCGCTGGTGCTGCAGAGTCGCCCCCCTGCGGCTGTATCGACAGAGTGTTGAACGGCTCGGCCAACACATACTTCCTTTTCTGGTCCTCCTCATCGTCTGTCAGGATGGCAACCTTGTCGTCAGCTGCCATATCTGGAAGATAAGGAAATGAGAGCCTTTAACAAGCAAATGATGCAGAATCCACTCTTCAGCCAGCAGCTTGGTCTGCTCTGTAGCGTGTTTGGCAGGAAACCTACAGGAGCAGTAAATCTGTATAAATCGCTCTTAAGCTAAATGTTTGCTGTACAAAGTCATTACATTTATTTATTTTTTTAGATATTACCAAATTGTTACTGTAAAAAGCACTCAAATCTGCTCAGATCTGCTACTTCATAACATTTTGAGCTACCTGAGTCTAAGATTGATTGAATTATAAAGTATTAAAATACAACTTTAAGAGCTGCAAAAACTTCTCATATGAAAAGAACAAAATTAGATTATTTTTCAGCTTTTTTGGCTGCGCAGGTACATAAAAAAAACAGTTTGATACAGTACAGAAGAAAATGTGTAACTGCTAAAATCGGATACAATAAAAGGTCACACAAATGTTTAACTGCGGTTTTCAGCAGTTTGTGGAGTGTCTCTTATAATCAATTCTAGGTTTAATAGTTCCTCATTGTTTTGTTTTTTAGGTCAGCACCTCATCTGACGTTGTCTGGATGCAGGGAAATAAGTAACATTACATTTCTTTCTGTCTGGGACCATGTTATGATCTTTGGTAGTCCCATTACCTCAGACTGATACACAGCACTATGTCATGAGGACGTTAAAATCGATCTTGAAAGCATTAATGATCATTAAAGCCTCCCACAATACCAATACTACCTTATAATCAATGACAAATCAGTGACACGCTGTCAAGTCAAATGAGTCTCCGGCGGCCGCTGAAAGCCCTCGGACCCCAGTTTGGAAACCGTCTGTCCGTCACTGACTGTCACTGAAGCTCCTATGCGGAAGTCATTGGCATCTTGAACAAAGCTGCTGTTTATTTAACACGTAAAACTCGCCAAATTCAACACATTTCAAGGGCAAATTGTAGAAAATCATCTTAAATGGCGTAGCTTATTCAGAAAACAATATTAACCATTTAAACAGGCGGGAAATATCTCAACCGTTTTATCTCTAACGTTGTAACCTCAATTTAAGTCTTTAAAACGTAATTTCTAAAATACTCAACGTCAACAAAACTGAACTTTTAAAAGATAATATAATTAGTGTCCTTACCTGCTCAGGTCACCGCTCCCATTAAATTATGACTGCGCAGTTTCTCCTGAATTTCTCTCTTCTCGGTCGGACATTTTTCACATAAAACCGTTCATCATCACTACTTTTAATTCACGGATAATGTTGTAATTTAGCGAAATGTTTCCATGTTTAAATTCAAAGTGAAAAGAGAGTGTTTGACCGGCTCGTTTCTCTTTGTACTGAGAACAACAGCAGCCCGTCTAACCGGAGCTCCCACCTGTCTCCACACACATCCGTCAAGTCCGCCATGGTGGATAGTACAGCTTCCGGAAGACGCCTACAAAATAAAATCCATTGTTTTTAAATGATTGTTATTATTGGAGGAATTTATGTCACAAATCCTAAAAATTGTGTTAAACCGTCTCTGGAATCTATGTGTTAATCCTGGCCAGGCTTCAAGAGCTTAAGTTAATCAGGAGCTGGTTAAATGCATAAACATGAACACGGTCTCAGTGACGTCACAGATTGGTTTCTGGAGCAGACTTATCGTCGGCTTTTGTCCATCGGTGGAAGTCTTCATATTGGATATTACATATCAGCCACGCCACCTTCTATAAATAACTATTTATCTTCTTAAAATTAAAATTGATGAGTTACAAAGAAATTCAGCCCCTGTGTGCCGATCTAATTATATTCAGAGTTGGACAAAATATTTTTTTTTAAACCAGGCTTTGTTTATTTAAAAATTGGCTTTTTTTGTGTGTTTGACTTTTGCAGCCAGCGGCAAGTGAACACTCGAGGAGTTTTGGCACTTTTGCATATGCTTCACAAGAGGTTGCCACTTGGATAAATGTTAGTTTATGCTGCTATCTTATTGACCAAAGATACATTTTTGATAATTTCTGTAACTAATTATGCATTCAAAGATGCAAAGGAGCACAAAAAAAGACTCAAATTAAACGCGTCTCTGTTTGATAATAGAAATGATGAATCCAGTATTTCATGAAGTTATTCCATCAGAGCCTTGTTTACCTTCTTGCTCTTGCAAGAAGAGAACAACACTTCTATTTACTCACATTTATTTAATGTTTAAAAAAACTGCATCCTGTATCTCTCAACTCTGCTTTCTTTAACGCAGGTTCCGCAACATTTTAACAGTTTTCATCATATTTTATGGTTCTTAATGTTCTTTTTGCATTTTTTGTTTCATTAACTATTTTATCTTACCTCTTAATATTCCTGTTTTGTTTGTATCTGTTTGATTCTGTATGTGCTCCATTTTCTGTAACTCAGCGCCAATTAATAAATAAAATAAATGACTAATATTCAATGTAAATAATGAAAAGAGATTACCAGTAATTCTTCTGGAGCACTTTGTCCTTTATACTGTTTCTCAGCGCCTAGGTGTAGACAAGGTGCCTTTTATTTTGTGTGTATCTGTTACTGTCCTGTCCTGCAGTGATGCACCTTGACGCAGCCGAGCGGCTCCGCCTGAAGGTCTCCAGAGTCTAAATTAAAGGGGAAACACCATTAATCACACATGAACTAATCACACATGAAAACATTCCCGTACTTCACATCAGAGTGCAGATTGCAGACTCTGGTTCACGTCGCCATGGGAACATCAGAGAATAAATAAAAACATGAACATAAATAAATAAAATTAAATCAATAGAGCATTAAACTCAGCGCAGAGCAGCACAGATGAAGCAGAAGTCTCTGCAGCGATATTATGGGAATACATTAGCTTTCAATATGATATCAACGTTTATAATTATGACATCACTAACATCAATCATACAGATAAATATGAAACTGACTTGTCTGCTCATGAGGAGGTTAGGGAGACGTTAATTCAGCTGCTTACAGTTTTACTCCTTGGATTTTAACTAATCTAATGTTCCAGGTTTTTATACCTGCTTTACAAGGCAGGTCACATTTTATGTAACAAAAATATAAAGTATTTTGTTTATTTTAAAACCAAAAGAGAAAGAAAACATGTCATCAGAGCTGCATCAATATTCATATTATTGTTTTTGTGAAAACATCTTCTCACTGTTTCCCTGCAGAATCATCTCACCACATTCAGTGTAAAGAAACCTGCAGCTGAGTATAATTAACACCAATTTTCACATTGGGTGTAGTGCCAGGAAACAACAAACCCCACCCATCTGGTGTTTCAGCAACATCAGATTACATTTCATAAATGCTTTCCACTGCAGTAAGCATGCTTTACCTGCAGAGGGCGCTGTACACCTCTGTTTCACACTGACACGCTGGATGTTTTAAATGAAGTTTCAGACAAATAAAATGTCAGCACACTATTTAATGGTTTCCAAACATGAGGTCACATCAGGAGCGTTAACAACACAGGCTGCTGCAATCGCACAACATCCATTATCATACAGAAGAAAGTTCAAAACATTTAAAGATGAGATGCTAGATGATTTACAACTTAAGTTTTTTGGGAGAAACGTCAGTCTGCTACATTTCAAATAATATATCTTTTTGTTATCATGAAGCAGATGTTTGAGAATAATCCTTCACGTACAGAGTTTTTTGTTTATTTTTCAGCAGCTGTAAAATCGGTCAAAATGGGCAGCTGATGACAAAAATCTCTTTCAAGGAGTGCAGATGTTCATTAAGGCTGCCATCTTTAATCTTGTGTCTGTGTCGTAAAGTAGAAAGATATGAAGAAAGTGAAATGAGAGAAGAAAAAAGACGTTTCAATAGTCCGACTCATCTGAAATCTGTCCTTGCTGTGTCCAGTGCTTCTTCTTCTTCTTCTTCTTCCTCTTCCTCTCGCCCATCAGCATGGCAGCCAGCACTGTTGTAACCACGGTGATGGTGATGATGAGCACGGTGACCGTCTCGGCGAGGCACAGCTCCGTGTCCACGTCCATCAGCCGGTAGTCTTTGAGGACAAGCGGCTCCTTGCAGGTCAGGTTGTAGTAGTCATCCAGGAAAAGCCTCTGGATGCTGCGCAGCTTCCGGAAAACTCTCTGTAGGTCGCAGTCGCAGTTCCAGGGGTTCCCCTCCAGCAGGATGTGGGTGCTGTACGTGTGGATGCTCAGGAATGTTTTGAAGTCAAGCGTGGACATCTGGTTGTCGGCCAGGTTAAGTAAGGTCATGCTGGTGAGAGGCTTGAAGACGCCCAACTCTGTCTCGTGGATCTGGTTCCCGGCCAGGTTGAGGACTTCTAGGGAACGTAGCATGGAGAAGATCCCACTCTTCAAAGAGGTCAGCTGGTTGCCCTGCAGGTGGAGCTGCCGCAGGCTGCTCATGGAGGAGAACGACCTCACCTGGATGGAGTGGATGCTGTTACGGGAAAGGTTTAACCTCTGCAGGCCGTCCAGGTGCAAGAAGCTCTGACTGTTCAGGCTGCTCAGACGGTTGTGGGAGAGCTGCAGCTCCCTCAGGAGGGCCAGGCCCAATGAGAAACCCTCCGTCAGGGTGGAGATCCGGTTCCAGCTCAGGTCCAGTTTCTGCAGGAACTCCAGCTGAGAGAAGCTGCCGTCCTCCACCACGCTGATGTTGTTGTTCTGCAGCAAGAGGACTCGCAGCTTTCGGTTTTTGCTGAAGGAGCGTTCATGGATGACGGAGATGCTGTTGTCCGACAGATCCAGGAGCTCAGTGTTGGGTGGGACTCTGCTGGGCAGGTGGGTGAAGCGAGCTCTGGAGCAGATGGTGAACTTCAGATCTCCTTGACAGTCACAGCCCTGCCTGCACCTGCTGCTGTTAAACCTGGAGGAGGCCTCCGTCACCAGCAGGAGGAAGAACAGCAGCTCCTTCATTGTCCCAAAGCTCTCTGAAACTGTAAAACAAAAGGCAGTTAAAGCAGCTGTTGTGAAATAATTTAAGAACAGTTCTCATCTATAGCAGAGGATTCTAACTTTGTGTGTACAGAGAACTGACGGACATGTGACAAGTGCTGCATGCAAGGCTAATGACTCAAATAGTTCCTGACTTCCTTCTAGAGATCATATGTGATGACATTTTATGCACAGGTAGAGGACACAGAGCTCAAAAGGAGCACTACATGGATCCATGTATTATTCTTTTAACACAAATACTCAAAAAAAATAAAAATAATAATTTTAAAAAATCAGCGGTGTGGGAGGATGAGTCCTTTAAAAACTGCAAGTAAACTCCCACACACTGTCGAACTTTCAAATGTATATTTATTGGCAACATAGCAACAGTGAAACAGTGCCAATAGAGTGAGACAGTGTGGGAGTTTACTTTCCATTTTTAACAGATATATAAAAATTAAACATCAATATATTAAATATATTTAGCCTTTTCTCATCCTTTTTGAAGAGTCCTCAGAATATCACAACACGTTACACAAATACATTCTGTTGAGATAATACAGAAAGCAGTTAATCTAACACAGCAACATGTGCTTCAAAGTGCATTAGTGCTCACAAGAGCTCGTATTATTCCCTCAGTCGTCACAGAAGTCTTAGTGAACTGCTGAACCTCTGAAGGATTTAACATTTAGAAGATGTTTTATTCACTGTTAAGATTAAATAAATGCATGACAGGGTTTTTATTTGAAACATGCATGATCAAAAAAATACAGAATATATATTTTGGTTTCATAGAAATGGTTTTCATCACACTCTAGTTTAGCCTTTAAAAGCTTGATTAAGTCTATAGTTGTGTTAATGCAACAGGTTTTAGAGTCTGAAACGTAGCGTACATAGAGGTATTAAATAGTCCTCTTAATGCCTGGGAGGTCAAAGCCAGCTTCTTTTAAATCATTCATTAAAACACTAAGGATTTTAAAATACTTTTTCTTTGCTTATGGCGTCCTAACAAAAGGATAATGTTATAATGACACATTTACTTTAACAAAACCTCAAAGTCAGCAGACGTAGCAGTTCAAAGATGAAGATAAAAAGAGCTACAGGTGTTTTTTTTCCTGCTTTTTAAAAAGAATAAAAGCCTCACTCAGCCTTCTCTGTTAGTTTAGTGTTTGAAGTTTTTGTCTTACCTGCAGCTGCTCCTGTGTTTCCGTCTGTTTCACCTCCTGACAGCCGTCAACAAGCAGCGGGCCGCAGGTGCAAACTGGACATGATGGAGGCGAGGGAGGAGGCGCGGGATGTCGCAGCTCGGGGAAGAAGAGGCTGACGAGCGACACCACAAAGACAGAGGGATGGAAAGAGACACAGAAGGGGGGGGGGGGGAGGGGAGGGGATGCTTGTCAATTATTCACCAGGCAGCGCGGCGGCAGTGGGAGGGGGTTAACAGGGTTGACGAGGGGAGCTGTGAGAGATTGAAGCCGATGTGAGCCACAGAGCGACCATTAGAAGGTCTGGACAGATTTGATAGATCACAGGCGGACAGGGAGGTGTTTATCTCCAGGTTGTTCATAGATTTATTTCTAATCACAGAACAAGCCAGTGGGCGGTTTGTACAGCGTGATATCACTTTCATCTTTGAGCTTTTGTTTCTGTTAAAGCTTTAGGACAATGTTTGATGTCATATTTATGAATTTTTGATTTGCTCCATTAGTTCATGAAAGCTAAAATCTAAAATCTAAACACCTTCAGATTTAAATGAAACATATCAGGCAGCACAAAGATGTAAACAAAACGTTCTGCGCCAAGTTTTTAACACGTTTATAATCTTATACAAACACAGTGTGTGTTTTCTAGCCTTGTGTGAGTATTTTGATCTTTGACCTTTTGTGATAAACAAACATTTGTCTGCCTCATGATTTATTTATGGTGACTATGTTGGATAAAAAACAAATGTAACATTAAACTAAAAGTAAATATTAAATGGCATACAATAAAGAAACCCCTGAAACACAAAACATAAAAACGTTTACTGCTTCAAACATGTTCTCCTCCTGATGCAGCAGCTGCAGCTCCTCACAGACAACAGAAGTCCAGATGTGACGTTATTTATTCTGATCTGTAGGATGAAGCGGAGATGTATGGGATAGATGATGAGGGGACATGGAGGTCTCTGAGAGAAAGATTACACTAATACGTCCAAATCCCTCCGGCCCAGATAAAGCACTCTGCCGTCACCGTCCACCTCCGGAAAATGAGGAGTCAGAGCTTCGACTGCAGCTTTTTAACCTAAATTCTGTTTCTATTTTTAGATCAGATCCGAGTCAAACATGTCCAGACTTCTCTGGTTTTTGAAGGGGGACACAGAGGATGTCACATTGTTCCTCAAACACGTGGTGCGTTCAAGATCTTTTATGTTTCAGTACTTTTTATTCTACTCACAATTCTGTGAAGCCACGTTCCATTCCTTAATGTTTGATTATAATACTCCATAACAAGCAGATCTCTTGCAGAATTGGCTGTATGTAAGGATTATGAACAAGCTGTACTTTAGGTATCAAAATGTAAAGTTCTTAATGCAGACCAGGGAACGTGTTGGTATTGTATTGTGTACCTCTTTGTGGCTTATAGCTCGTTGTTGTGTTTCTGCAGATGAACTTAGAGAACACCTGTCAGTGTGAGCAGGACTCTCTCTTCTTCTTCTTCTTCTTCTGTTCATGTTGTCACTGTCACATCACTGCTCACGCTCAGTTCTTCTTCTGTTGTTGGACAAAGAACATACACACATTTCAGTGCAATCACAAAAAGGAGAATAGTTTGTGGTCAGTTGTGTCTTCAGACGGTGTCAGTGATGGTACAGTCATGTTTCCTCTCACAGATATCTGGTGTCTGCTCGGATCGGGTTTCAGCTCGGCCTGAATAATCGTGCTGCACAATGACAACAGCTGGAAACAACTTCTTTGTTTCACTGAGGTCGTTTTGACTCATTTTAGATATTGAAGTACTTTAAGGTATCATAAATGTACGAGTGATTATCCTCCTGCAGACGGTGTCAGTAAATAAAGTCCTCAGTCACTGACAGTATCATGCAGTGTGTGTGTTTCCTGCAGCGTACCACAGAGCAGGAGGATTAGAGTGAGACAGAACCTCACTGTAAGTGAAGCTCATGAAAGCTGCTTCAGTCTCAGTGAAGACGCTAATCGTTAATCCCCGTGGACGAGGATTATTCTCCGTGCTCTGCTGCTGCTGGAACATTAAAGTCACAGGGTTAGGGTTAGGGTTAGGGTATGGTAAGGGTTAGGGGATACACAGCATCTTCTTTGTCTTGTTTAATATTTAGGGATATGTTTCTTCCTGTTTGTAGGATCTTTTACATCATTAAAGTCATGATTTTAAACACTTATCAAAGATATGAACCACAAGATCTTTTATAAACGAATGATGTCAGATATGGATGTTAAATTAAACAAGATATACATATATATATTAAAGATTTATTCTGGGGATTGATTAGGAAACAAGGGAGAGAGTGCGGGGCATGGCAAGAAGGAAAGGAGCCACAGGTTGGACCCGAACCCAGAGGACCACAGACCCGGACATGGGGTGCAACCTAACCACTAGGTCATCTGTACCCCAGTTTAAATTATCCAGTTTTAGTTCTATTAAACATCAACAGGAGCCACAGGAATCAGTTTTCCTCACCTTATCAGCAGGCCGAGAGCAGGTGAGGCTGCAGTGATGTCATCAGTCCGGCCAGTGTGCAGCATTCAAAGCAGCCAGCAGAGGGCGCCACAGGTCTGCTAAAATGAAGATATTAATTATAGGGAGCTAAATGTAAGTGAGATGTGTTAACACAGAAGCAGCCGTTATGAAAACTATTCAAAGAATGAGAGGAAAAAATACTGAATAAAAGTAATGAGAAGATTTAAAAGAAATAAATAACAAGATTTCAAATAACAGACTTAATAAAAGTATCAGAAAGTATCTTGAGTCATACATCTGATATAAATCTCTCATTTTATTTAAATGTAAAAAGTTTCAGTCGAGCTGTCAATCATCCGTCTGTCCGTCACTCACACCTCTGATCTACAACGCTGATTTAAACGTATTTACAAAACAACATTTGACTAAATCATTGTTGACGCGGAGCTTCTTCACAGAGCGGTGCAGTGACTCTGAAGGTGTGTGTACAAGCGTGCACAGTGTGTGTGTGTGTGACGGGTGGAGGTGTAAATGAGAAGCAGTGCAGCGTGGCGGCTTGTTAACGCCACTCCTTGGATGCAACCTGGCAGCTGTGACTCATCATACAGGTCAGATACAACACGGAGCAGTCGAAGCAGATTGTCCCTGCCCCGCTGCCCGGTGCTCAATCAGGTCCTCAGACGTGACAGCAGAAATATGACATGTGCGGTTAAATATAAAACCAGAATGTTTGACCTTCTGATTCCTCCGTCACAAACTGAAAAACAGAATTTGAGGCAATTCTCTGGAATCATCATCATCCTCATCATCAGCACTCTGAGTGTCACTGCTGTCACCCTGAGATGTCCGTCTCCATCATCACTGTCAGGATGGTTCTTTATCACCTCGTCAAACTTTTCATGTTGCTGCAGTGGCTCCTTCAAATGACTATTTCAACTACAACGTACTACTCAAAACCAAATGCTGCAAAACTACACAAACAACACTCGTCTAATACTCCTGCAGCTTTGCTACCAAAGGGGCGGCTGTGGCTCAGTGGTTGTCAGTCGTCTCTCAACTGGAACGTCCCGGGTTCGATCCCCAGCTCCTGCAGGCACACGTACGATGTCTCCTTGGGCAAGTCACTTAAAACCCAAGTTGCTCCTACTGCTTGGTCAGCAGGATTTTTTAAAACATTTGTTTGTTGAATGGAGGTTTGATCTATCACTCCTGATGCATTCAAGGACGTCAGGAATTTAAACAGTTTGGCTTTCGTGATGGGAGCCGGCTTGTCTTCACGGTGGATTGTTTTGCTGCATACACCAAAACCTGCTGATACCTGATAAGTCGATACTACTCGGCAGCAAACATACTACAAAAGTCCCGTCCTGCCTGTCCCGCGTGTGCAGATTCTATAACTTTATTCAGAATCTGTAAAACGAGATCACTGCTGCTACAACTCTGCCAGAGAAGCTCCACCGCACTGCGACTGTAACAACCACAGAAACTGACAGAACTACGACTGTTACTGGGACCTTTCACTCTCTGAAACCTGCCACCTGTGAGGGAGGAGTACTCTTCTTTCACCCTGACCTTTGTATGTGTGTGTGTGTTTCCAGACAAACCACAGTCGATAAAGAAAACACCTCCAGGGAAACTGTGTGTGTGTGTGTGTGTGTGTGAGGCACAGACACACTCGGTCTCCAGTGGTCTCTGGTTGTCAGTGTGGATCCATCAGACCAACAGGAGGGAGACCCTGACCTCCAAACCAACCAACACTCCTCACTTCTTCTTCTCTTCCTCTCTCTTTCTTCCTCGTCCTTCCTCCGTTTCATCTTCTTCTTCACACCTTTTATTCACACTTTGACTTCCAGTTATGTTTCATTTCTTCATCATGTGTGCTCCTCGGTTTCTCCTTTTTTTCTTGTCTCCTCTTTTCTCAGGATCCTCTTCCCCCTTTTTTTTTATCTCTTTGCAGTTCTCTTATCTCACCCCCATTTCATTCTTTAATTCCTGTGAACATTTCTCACATTTCCTTCTTAAACTTTCTCCTCTTTTCCCTTCACATCATTTATTTTCTACTTTTTCTCCTCTTCTTTCTTTGTCATCCCACAGATTTCTGCTCTTATCATTGCTTCTTCATTTTCTCTGCTGTAGACAATACTTTCTTCTTCTACTCCTTTTCTCCTATTGCCTCCATCTTTCCTCCTGACTTCTTTACTTTTCTCCTTGTTTCCTCGTCTTGTTCACACCTTCCTTGACTTCTGTTTGAACCTTTTTCTCCCTTCATTTACAGACTAACTTCTCTTTTTTTCTTCCGTTCTTGTCCTCCTCTGTCACCTCCTCCCCATCTCCTTTACTCGTCCTCTTCGTCTCCTTGAAGCCTCCTCTGGTTGTTTTTTCAGTATCTAGGTCGAGGCTGTGTTTCTGCTCTCTAGTAGTACACAAACACACACACATACACACACACGTAGTATTTTTGGCAGCTCAGTGTGTGATCGCCCCTTGAGATGTCAGAGCTTTTAGGTCAGGCGGATCTGTGAGCTTCAGCAGCTTCCTGGAAGAGCTGAAAAAAAGGAGCAGCAGGACGCCGAAAAAACTCTGAATAATTCAACATCATCATATCAAAGTCGACACAACAAACTATGAGGGCTGAAGAATCCTGTCGAATGAACACAAACTGCATTAAAGGATTATGTTTCATGTTCTGGTTAACCTGTTGGTCGTATGAGGGGGTTAGACTGACACTGCTGAGTCCATGGCAACAGAAAATACTGGATTCTGATTGGCTTAAAGATGTCGGTGGAGATTTTCCTTTTCTGATTATCTGAATATATCTTCATTAATCAGGCTATGGTCATGACTTCTTTAAGGAGGATAACTTTACAGAATAACTTGTAAGAAATATAAAGTTAAACTCACTGATGTCTGTCAAGTTTTCTTCAGGCGGGATCAGTTTTCAGCTTCTGGCATCGATATTTGACGACCTCTCCACCCGCCTCATCTGCCGGGGTGGACAAAACAAATGCGCTGATCAGACCTGTTTTGGCATATTGACATGAAGGAGAAGCTAATGGCAGCCGTGTCACCAACACACACACACACACACACACACACACACACACACACACACAGCTGGATGGTGTGTGTGTCTGAAGTAGGGGGTTAAAGATCAAACCATGCGGTTGAAGGTGCTCAGTGAAGCGTCACAGAGAGAGAAAACACAGAGAAACGTTTTCCTGTCAAACAAAATCACAACAGAAAGTTAACAGAGTTCCTTCAGTCTGCAGCTGCACCCGTCATCTGTTTGTTTACATGCATGTGACATATTTACCTTCAACATTCAGCTTCTCCTTTTAAATCCTCATCAGACATCTGCTTATAGTTATACTGAGTGTATTTTATTATCTATCATTACTAATGTTGTTATCTGATGAAAACTGCACAAATTAACACATCAATCGAATGTTATCATCCTTAAATCAAAACCTAACTTCTGTTCTGTAGGACAGTTTGGATTAACATCTTTTTTGCAACTTTTAAGGCTCTTAATTACTACAACAGCTTTAATAATTTTACCAGATTCAGATGATTTATATATAATCCTTAGATATATATTCTCAGATTAAACTACTCAGCTCCTTATTTTAAAATGAAAATAACCCCAAACTTTAGCAGTTGAAACATTGATGAGATTATTTTCTAATAAATAAAAGATGTTTTAAAGCTGTCTTTAGAGTCCTTAAGTGACTTAAAAGCAGTTGATATCGTGATCTCTGTTTGGGTTTGCATCGAGCTGTCAGTCAAACTTCACATCCACAGAAACTCTGGTGGTTTGACCCGAGCTTCACACTGAGGTCGAACCCTGCAGGCTCCACAATGACACTCTGAAAAGGTCAGGACATTCAACCTCACACACACACACACACACACTGGAAGTTTGGTGACCTTTTAGTTCTATGTTGATTTGGACCGCCTGCGATTACTGCAGGTATTTATGAAAGAGGCCGAAAACTGGCACAAAACCATCAAACTCTGTAACCAGCATCCGTTCGATCTGAAGGAGGTGATGCAGTTTTATTATCTGTTGAAGAAGTGTGAAGCATTGATTGGGAACTGTCCTCCCTCGCTGATAGAGGTGAAGAAGTTATTAAAACTCAAGACACCTGGACATTTTTAATCAAAGTATTTTATCTTAATCATCTCTGGCTGTGAAATAAGTTTTTATCTGACATGAAAAGCATCTTTTCTTTATGAACAAAATCAATCTCCTGGTAATGACTCGTTTGAAGTAAGTACCTTAGTCTTAAATTAATGAAATTAGTTTCTCTGTAAGCTGTTGTCCTTGTAAAAATATGAAGGCACCACCTTAGCTACTTTGCAGTTATTTAGAGTAGCTAATGGTTTGATAAGGATCTGTTGTATTAAGCCCTGCCTTTAGTCAAAGCTGTGTGTCGGAGCAAGCCTGCAGGGAGTCAAAGCTCACATCTGGGTTACGGTGATGGGAGATGGAGGTGGTGGGGGAGGTGTCTCCTCCCTAAAAGCCTCCCCGCATGTTCACACCGGCCATTAGCTCACTGTTTAAACCTTTCTGACAGCTTACACTGCACTCTGCTCGGCCGTCTGGACCTTTCTGTGTCACAAATTAAGCAAGAGCGAAGGTGGGAAGAACAAATCTTAATTCTCGATCATTAATAGATGTCCGATTCCCTCGTTCATCTTTATTTATTTATGGGTTTTTTTGTCAGAAAAACTGTTGTCGTAAAGTGCTACCACAAATAAAAGTTCATGTTTATTATTTATCGTGTTTAAGATCGCTGTTTTACCTTCATGCAGGAGGCAGAGAGCAGGAAGTGCAGGAGTCTGGAGGTAATGCACATTGACATACCGATGGTGGAGACAGGGTGTGTGTAAAGAGAGAGACCGAAAGAGAGAGAGTGAGAGAGAGAGAGAGAGAGAGAGTGAGGGAGAGAGTAAGAAAGTAAGACCGAAAGAGAGAGAGAGAGAGAGAGAGATCTTCATAGAGACGAATGAAATGGAAAAAATGAATAGTACCGTACTTGGAAAGACAAATGGATGTGTGAGAAATCAACAGGTGACACTTCAGGAGATCGTTGTGATTTCTAAAATATCAGAGCTTTACATTTTGTTCGTTAGACTGAAGCAGGGTCGTCATGTTACCAGACTTTTACACTTCTCTACGATTCTAGTAAAAATGAAACGATAATGATGACTGCTTCATTACCATGGCAACGAAAGTCAAAGATCTCGGCACCCAGTATCAGATAATTTCTTGTTTTTAATGACCAAAAACTAGACAACGCCTGTGTTAATTGCACAAACACAAAATTGTACAGCCAAGACAAAGCTCTCTCTCTCTCTCTTTCACTTTGGTAAAAATATGACTGAAGATCTGTAGTTTTATTTTTTTAAACTTTGATACCTTCTTATCCAAGTTTTCAAACTTTAAAAAACCTCAGACTGAGGATCAGAAGGAATTTCATGAGCTAAAAGACAAATAATAAATACAACCTTTAAACGATCGTTGTGTTCTGTCTTGTTTGGATATCAGGCGTTGTGTGAAAGAGAAAGTCGGTTCATGCAAAAAGAAAAATTAAATACCTGCTTGAGTATATCTGATGATCTTTCATTTACATATTCACTAAAACCCTCTGATGCATAAAAAAACATTTAAAAGTCTGATACGCAGCAGGTTTGGAGTGAGGTCCTGAGCGGTCTGAAAACAGGTCAGCTGCTCTCCCCTCGCTCACAGCGTCCATGTTTTCCATCAGGAAAAAGGTCTGAGTGGTTATAGATGGTTATTAAATATTTCAGATCTTTTCTGCACAGCTGGAGCGACACTGAGATTGAGGTGTTGAATATCTGATGTTTACAGTAACAGTCTTCTGCTTTAGATATTATTCAGTTAGCTTGATCTTGATTTAAACTTCAGGGTTAAGCTTGCAAGAATTTGACCGTCACAATGAAAAAGAAAAACAAATTGATCCCATGTTATGATTTCAAAATTTTTGCCCATCTTTTTTTCAGCATTTGCACGATTTAGCGACAGCATCATTGTTGTTCTAAGGGAAACAGGGTGTGTCTTGGTTTCCAGTTGCAGGTTGCAGTGAATTATCTCGCTATCAAACCCAATAACAGCATTTCTCAGGAGTTCTCAGCCGCTGCCTCATGGGTCTCCGTGAGGTTTGAGCACTCCCGGTGGGTCTCGCCGGCGGCCTGCGGTGGAGGACTGTGCGACGCAGCTGCCCAAGGAAGCTAAAGTGGGACACACAACATCTTGCTTGGATGATTGATCACGTCACAAGCGGGCAAAGTTAACCGGCTGAAGACTGCGGGAGAAGAAAAACTCTCATAAATGATTCGGGTCGCGTCATTAAAGATGCAACGTCAGCAGCAGACAGCGTTCTGCACTCGGACGAGGAAGCTTTTCCCTGCAGCTTCCTGGATGCTGGAATTCATCGTTTAGACACCGTGATTTAATTTCTTAAATATTATTTGTATGAATTAAGATTGCAAAGATGTAGAAATCAGATCCAGTGATCAGAAAGTGATGGACCTGAGGGAAGACAAAACCTTAGATGTAAACAAACAGGAGCATAAAATGTGACCTCCTTTCTCTAAGCCCACAAGGAAGAGGGAGGGTCGATCTTCTCCACAGCGAGTTCCTCAAGACGCGACGGGACTGGTTTGTTTTTTTTGCATTGTGAATCTCGTCATTTCAAACAGAATAGAAATGAAACCTCAAAGATCAAAATGGGGTCTAAGTTCTGTTTTACAGGAGACGTTTTATGCTTCATCCCGGCGTCGCTCTGTGACGTTTTAGTCTCCGGCCGATCGCCTCTGGTATCAGTGTGTGTTTGTTTGCTTTCAGTCGGGCGTGACTTCACACATCTGCTGGTGCAAAAAGCGTAAGAGCGGAGGTGTGGAGTGTGTGTGTGTGTGTGTTGATGGAAGGTTCAGCGACAGCAGCTAAAAGCATCCTCAGGTTGTTGGTGGCGTGCGTCACTTCAGTTTTATTTTTTGAAACCTCTGAGGTCCCATGATCCCATGATGACCCATCAACTAAAACTGAGGGTCTTTAATTTGACACTAGTTGATGTTGGAGTATTCTACCATCATCCATCATGTCTTCAAGTTTTCTGCCTTTAAGAGGGTCTTTGGGTGGAGTTTACAAATCTATTCCTTGGGTCTAAAAAAAGGTGCTGTGAGCGAGAGATAGAGTGAGAGAGAGAGAGATAGAGAGAGAGAGAGAGAGAGAGAGAGAGAGAGAGAGCACTGTCTTCATTTCACAATTTTATTGGCAATGTTTCAGTACCAGAACGTTGCCAATGTATTTGTGCAATGAAGACAGTGTGCAGGAGTTTGCCTGCAATTTTTGGTTATTCAGAAATAAGAAGTTACCCAATATTTGGTGCCTTGACTTGAATTTTGGTTGCCATGGTATCAAAACAGCTAAGAGATATTAAAAAAAGTGGTGACAAACTTGAGACCAAAACACATTGATGTAAATGATCCAGGCACTCAGGACAGTTTGAAAAATACAAAAGGCCTTTAATTCATGGAACATTTAAAACTCAACATCCTTAAGCTGCATAGTGTTTTTTTAATAAATAACTTACAAGTTTTAAGTCTGATTTTTTGTGTGAATTTCTTACCTAGCCTTCCTGTAATGAAGCTTGTTCTCTGGCTGTCTACTCTAAGCTGCCTGAAGACTCGACTGGGGAAAAGGGGAGGGCTGGGGAACAGGTGAGCAGGTCACGTGAATCAGGCTCTGAAAAGACAGGAGATGTTAGCACTGCAGCGCACACAGAAAGAAGAAGAAGAAGAAGAGGCGATCAGTGTGATTGCACAGAGTTCCTTTATTTTCAGGATCCAAGAGCACATTTCAACACGATGCTCAGAGACAAACTGCATTTAAAAAAACCTTTGTTTACATACAGCTACGACCTTCAGTGATAAAAGTAGCAAAATAAAATCTGTGTGCTTAAAAAAAAAAAAAGAATCACGACAAAACAGCTTATGGAAAGTTTGGTTCAGACTTTGACAACATGGCTGATAATGCATTCAAAGTATAAAACACTTTTAGATGGTGGATTTACAGAAACTGAAATATGAGGGAAAGACTTTCAAGTAAAAGTGTTTCTGCACATATTGAACAATGGAACAGCCTGTATTATTGTTATGGCACTGTTTTGTTTTGAGCTAAAGTGTCTTTGAACATGACATAAAGATTAAACACAACTCTGGGGAATAATATTCACACAACATAGAGTCATAAAATGCTTTTTTTCTACAAGCCTACTTTCAGTGCTGGAGAAAGAGTTTGTAAGAGCAGTGATTTGAAAGTAGTGCTAGCAACGAAACAGTTAAAAAACACAGTTATATACACACACACAACCATTTTTTGTTTGTTTTTTTAAAGCGCCTTGTCAAATGATTGTCATTTTATCCTTTTTTTCTTTCATTTTCATTTTTGCATTTGATCTCATGATCAGTTATCGTCTGTTTTATAAGAAAAGTCATTTTACAAAAAGAAAGCAAAACAAACAAAGAGGCAAATCTGTAAATGCATTTTTTTGTCCCCAGGGTTGAGAAATTACCTTTGAGCACCTTTTTGTCAGTAAATAAAAGCTACAGTTTTACACAGGACATTCAACAACGGAGCAACTGCAGACACGTTTGTTCACATGTTTCTCGTTTGGTTCTGGAGTCGGTGCTAAATGCTAAATGCTGTCCAGTCTGTCATCCACCTTCTAGCTTCCTTTCAAACTTTCTCCTCTTTAATAAATGTGTGATACTGCGTTCATGCCAGGTCAGAGCTGAGCGGTTCAGATTTGTATATTCTGTATTTATATCCCACAGAGAGCTGTTAAAGGTTCACAGGTAGAGGAACGGTTCACTGGCTGGTCAACTTGAGTGAAAGCAACGATACAATCTGCATCTTTTTAATGATACAGTATCAAAAAATACTGGAGCTTTAAAAGAAACTACATCTTTTTAATTAAACTGGTTCGTAGGAGCTGCACAGTCTAAATGCACAAAAACATTGGCAACATTCAGCACCAAAAACTTGCCAGAGTGTTTGTGAAATTTAGACAGTATGCAGCTGATTGCCTGCAAATTCAGATAACTTAAAACAAGAAATGATTCAATATGGGAAGCCTTGACTTGTATTTTTGTATCAAAGTTTAAATTCTGGTCTCATAACAACCCAGCACAGAGAAGACTTTGCTGAATACCTTTAAGGGAAATGTTTCATGCTGTAGATGTTAACACTTCTGGTTATTTAACTACTTCAAACACTTGTTTGCACACATAGCTTTGCACACAGCCTTGATAAAATGTGATAAAATACAATCAGCAATAACAATAAAAGAATCTGTAATTTGCAGTTAATCTAACATGAACGCAGCATCCGCTTTCAAGAACTCTTCTAAGAAACGTTTTGTTCCGTCTTAAAGAGAAATCAGGTTTTGTCTGCTGAGTTCAACGATGTAACATCCGAACCAAAACAACAAAGATATCAAACTGTCTTTAAGACGGACCTATTAAAATTTGTTACCCAAACAGTGGTTTCCCCTAAAAGCTAAACATCGTGGCTTTAATAGAAACACCTAATTTCTTCATTTGATTTCACAGTCTTGTAAGGAAAGTACTGCAAAGGGTTTGTGTTTGTTTCCTGTTAATGGTTTGGTTTGAGTCTCCACACATGAACGTGATGAGCAGATATGACGCTAAAACAATTAAATCTTCTTTTCCATAGACCTGATGTTCTCTCAATCATGGCATCAGTGATCACAGGAAACTAAACTTGAGAAATACCTACATGCACTTCGGCCCCCAGACATAATCTATTATTTACAATTAGGTCCTTAATGGATGACTGTGTGCATGTCGGGGCACTCAGTGTTTCCCAAACGACACGACTGCAGGAGAAAGTGAGCAAGAAGTCTCGACCTGCTGACGAGACAAGGCATTAACGGGACATTTTCACACTGTCTCTGGTCAGGAAACAAAAATGCTTTGTTATGTTTGATTTAAGTGCCACGGACGTACAAATCAGATCCTCTCTGATTCTGTCTGTATAAACATGTAAGTGCACAACATCATGTAAACCTCAAACAGGCTAAAAATGCAGCATTAGGATCAACAAGGTGACGCCGCTTCTGTGGCAGCGGCAATAAATAAACACTTCTGCTCTTCTTTTATGTTTTTTTAAATCTCATCTGAACAATATTAAGAATGAAATGCTGTTTGTTGACATGTAAAGCACCAGGACGAACATCCACTAACCCTACAGGTCTCTACGTCAAGTGACAAACCAACACTGAGGTTTAAATCATTTGAGGGTTTGTTCAGTCTGAATCTCGTGAATGTTTGTAGAAATGTCTTGCAGAGAAAACATCCCCTCTCTACTTCACACTCTGGGCATGAATAAATGCAAACAGGGAAAATGAGCAGCCATGTTGAGCGGTGAGAGCACCAGTAAAAGCAGCTTGTTCTTGGTAGGAAGTTAAAGTTTAGGCCCCGTGTCCACCTAGCGTTTCTTTTCCTGAGCGCTAGCGTCTTTTTCCAATTGTTTCCAATGAGGAGAGAGCGTTTGCAGCAGCTGCCCAGAGGAAAACCGTAGCGCTTCAATTTGAAAATCGTTCGACTTTTCAGAAAGAAGCTGTTGCTTTCATCGACGCTCTTTGCTAAATATAAGATATTCACCGTATTTTTGCACATCATGTTTCATCCTCTTCTGATCAGGAAAAAAACATTTTTTTTAACTATAAAACATAAAGTAAAAGGCAGCGGAGCAGACTGACGTAAAGCACTCTCCTTCTCAGCGTACAAACGCTTCATGCAGGCGCTCCTGAGCACACAACCAGCACTTCTCTGCCCAGAAAAAACACCAGGAGGACACGGGGCCAAAGTTTATGTGTCAAAATAAGAAGACACATTTTAAAATCTCCACTTGTTGTTTAACATGTTCCAACCACTTAACTGCAAATATTTTTATTTTATTATTTTCAAAACATACCATCGCATTTGAAAGTTCGACCCTCCTACTTTCTAAAAAGCTATTTGTTCAGAAAAAGGAATAAAAACACATTTGAGGCTGTGTTGTGATACTAGAGGTTAAGCCGGGTTTAAACAACACACTAAACCAGTTTGTGTTGCTTTCTTTGCCAAAGTGTTCAGGCAACATCATGTTACTTAAAACAATGATGACTGCAAATAAACTCATAATTAGAAACTGTTAACAAATGAATGTGTAGCAAAGTTTCTTTACTGCATCACATTACATCTTTAGACACTGAATCTGAGTCACCATTATAGTATTTGCATTATGTGGAACCAGCAGGCTCTTGTGAAACTGGACAGATCATAAATGTTTCTGTGTGTTTACATTTCTGAGGAGATGATGGTCGGGCTGCAGCCTCGGTTAAATGCAAAAGTATCGATCATGCTTTCTTTAGCTCTACTGTTGTACATTATAGGATGCGCGTGTAGTAATGCAGGTAATGTGTGGAATCACGTCAACTTTAACCAACAGCCTCTTAAAGAGCAGGACAACAATCTTCAACAGAGGGTATGCTTAGAAAGCGGTTCATTGGCAGTAATGGTTGGATTAACCTAATCTGAATATTCCAGTGCTGAAACGTTCTCAATTCTAAAACCTTCTCAACACAAACATTAAGTTTGTCTTGGCTAAGATTAATCTCGACACACAGTTATAGTTACTTAAGTATCAGCATGGGACTATGCAGATCAAAAGAGAGCTTTGGTGTGAGGGAGCCAGCTTTGCTGAGTGTCACAGTGTCTTTTCTTCTTCTCTTGTCTTAAACAGTGTATATACAGAGCGGAAAGTGATGCATTTTGGCTCAGGAGCTGAAATTGAATCAGTCAACAAACTGTAAACACCCGACTGCCGACTTTCAGTGTGCGCACAACTAGCAATTTCCTAATACTCAGGGTGACATTAATAACGCCATGTCTTTCTTTCCGTTCGTCTTTTCTTGTCATGCCTTGTCGATTCAAAGAGTACGCATGAGTGTGATGTCTGACAGACGGTTAAGACGTCAAAAGCAATGAGAAAACGATTCACAATCAGTTCTAGAAATAAATCCCCCCCCCCCTAATCTTTCAGAATGTCTTCAATATGGAAGTGTTTCTTGTTATCTTTCGTCCTGTACCTTTTTTTTTTCTCTCAACCTTGTCTAAAACGAAGCCTTCGTCTTTTCAGAGGAAAAATCCAGACTTCTGGGAGTCCTGCAGGGCCGGGAGTCCTTCTGGGCAGGAGACGGGGATGTCCCCGGAAACAACTCCATTCCCATTGGGCATCAGACACGTCCGGATGTACGCTGCGTTGGTGGCACTGAGGAGGCAACCATTCTCCAACTGGAAGACAAACAAAGTGGCAAATTTAAGTATGTTTTACAAAATTACTACTAATTCTACTTGTTTTAAAGTCATTAAATAGCACAAATACATTGGCAAAGTATTGAACATTTGAAAACCAAAGTTCACATATTAACACAGTCTCTAAATTCAAACTACAGCGAGCTGAGAATAGCCTCTCTCTGTGCCTCCCCCTCCGTCCTGCGTTCGCAGCATTAGGTAATGATGACAGTCAAATTGTAGGTCAGCATTGCTCATGCTTGACTGGCCAGCCTGCCAGTATTTTTCTTTCAGCGACAGTCACTGACCCTGAAGAATAACAGTGGAGGCTGAATGGGGCGGGATGAATGGATGCCTGCCGGGGTCGACCATCTCTAAACCCGTCCCGACCTTATTCTATTCATTATTGTACTCTTTCTCACTACTGCCTCTTTGCTTTTTTTCTCCCCACCCTCGCTCATATTTTATCTTATCTCCTTTGTTTATCTGTGAGTTTGTTTTTCACTGTAAACACCAGCGATGCTCTTCATGCTCAGAGAAGCAGAACACTGTTGAACAATTACACAAAAAAATAAAGAGAAGAAAGTCCAAATCATGATGTTGACTGTATGCAAGTGTCACAGAATGTCCTTCATATTTACAGGGATTCATCCTTTTACATAAGTTATTGTACAGATGACTGGTCTGAACTTCTTTCAGTGAACAATGCAGAATTGTTCTCCTGGTGAGAAACATAAACCAGAGGCTCAAGCCCCTGAGACATTTCTGCATTTAAATCCTGCTTTTAACTTAAACTTGGCTTTGGCCTCATTACCTCGTTATGTTTTACGATGGGAATTTCTCGGGTCCTCCAGCTACAAGCCTCTTTGTACTCTAACTGATTAGTGTTTCCAGGATGACATTCCCCAGCCCTCGATGCTCCGTCATTACTGGAAAAGAGGTTATTTTGTTGGACTTAAAAGAGAGATTCCTACTTCTCCTTAGCTTAAGACCGGCTCTTTAACTGACGTAAATAATGATTTTGGGATCTGAGTTTAGGCAGCAAGATCTCTATAATGATTCTTGCCAGTTCCTCATATTGCAGATATTGTGAATACGTTTCTTTTACCGCAATTTCTACCTTAATGTCAACTCAAATTACTTTATTGTTACACCGTGTGATTATGGATTTAATTATAAAAATCAACAAAGACCAATACAAATTCCCCAAAAGTTTATTCATGTAATGTTGACAAAAGATTTTAAAAGATCTCTAATCGTTTACATCTGAGAAGCTGAAATTAAGGAACTCTTTGGGCATTTTCACTAAAATAAAAGCTATGTATAAGTTACTTTAAAGTGGGGGTAGTTTTAGAAGATATTTTCTCCTGAATTGAACTCTTCAGTTTCTTGATTATCTTTTCTATAAAAGTTCAGTCTCAACTCCTTACAAATGACTGGTCAAAAATCAGTCAAAGCGCAGCGAGAAAGGCAAATCTAAGTTGAAGTTATTTCATGTCTGATGAAGAATATGAGTGTGAAGTTCTCAGAAATACTAGTAAAACCTGATTACTTAAACAACTCTCAGCGGAGAAATGATTCCAGTGAACTCTATTCTCGGACTGCGCTGCTCTGACCCATCTCCCCCCGTCTTATTTACATGGCATGTCTGGTCACATCATCACAGTTTACACTGAGCTCCATGCCAGCCCGCGGCCTCTGTGTGCTGACTCGGAAAAAAAATCTATTTTCCTGACAGAGAAAGAGAGCAGCGCAGGGTTGAAGGGTTGTAGGTTCTGCAGCCCTCGATTTGTTGACGTTCTCTGATATTTGAGGAGAAACACAGACTTCAGGCCTCATCCGTGGGCTCACATCCTGAGTCTGACTCTCAGACCAAACAGTTGTGAGCAGAGCTGGCAGATTCACTCGATGTGAGAGGAAAAGGAAACGAGACAGAAGGTCTTAGTGGGAATCATTTTCAGGATGAGGGAGGGGAAAGCATTCTTCACCTTCTATTGGACAGGCAGCATAAAGCCTGTTTTCTTGGAACAAGTATTGTGTAGAATAACTCCAACTTATTTTTCTCTAAGTGTAACTGGTTTTGCAGCAATGCATTAAAAGGACATAGAAAAATACATTTTAAAAATGTAATGTGTACCTAAGTTTAAAAATCCTCGTATTGTGCCAGCCCTAATTTGCACTATAACCCTTCTCCCCGTTGGTTTCTTACCTTGCTGTGGGCGGAGTCTTGTGTGGTGTTGTTGAACATGCTGTAGGTTTCTATTGGCGGCAGGCTGCGCTGTGGTTGGGACAGTCCCAGTAACTGCTCTAACTCCAGTGCTGAGCTCTGATTGGGACACTGGGGCAAACAGGAAGGTGGTACCTGGGTCTGCTGTAGCATTGGCTGCTGCTGGTGGTGTTTCTGGTGAGCTTGCAGCTCGTAGGGCTGCGCGTTGGCCGCCTGGTAGTGACTAAAGCCGGGTGTGGTGACACCATTCAGTGCTGCACCACCTGGATGATGTGTACTGGAGATATTGTAACTTGTGTAGCTGACCTCCACATTTGGTTGAAAGGCTGTGTGTCCGTTTGGGGTGTAGGATCCATTCAGTCCGAGATGATTCTGGAAGCCAGGCAGCGAAAAGCTCTGGCTGTTTAACTGCTGATGGGACTGGACCGGGTGCTGGTCCTGCTGAAGCTGCCACTGTTGATTTAAGTCCAGAAGGTTTTTATGTTCGCCATTCAGCTGTGAGGCTTTGAGTGCAGGATGTGGGTGATGATGGGTGTGGTTGTTTGGGTGATGTTGGTTCTCTGTCACCCATTGTTCCTTAGGGGAGACGGACTGAACCTGCCCAGTTTGAGTTTTATCCAACTCTCCTGTGCACATGTGCTGCTGCATCTGCTGTGACAGCTGGGTGATGGGTGTCCTGCTGCTGGGAGGAGCTAGAGGGACGGCAGGTGTGAGGACGCTGTGGGCTGAGTCTGGGTTTCTGTCTTCTTGTGTATCCCCATTGGTCCCATTTTCCAGGGAGTCGTGGATGTAGGACAGAATTTCGTTGTTGGTAAGAAGGTCGTTAAGTGATGGGATGTGGTTGGGGTCCAGCTCCACCTGGATCATCCTCTCATCCAGCAGCAACAGTTCCAGGTCCTCAGCATTCAGACCCAGGTTTTCCAGGGCACTGAAGAGCTCACTGTTTGAGCATGTTTCCTCTCCGTCCAGGGACAGAGAGTCCAGAGTAGTGAGCAGTGGGTCAAAACTTGAAGATTTGATGTTACACCTCTCCATGTCCCCGTTAGATACAACACCCCAGCTATCACTGTTTAACACCCCACCTAAAGCATCACCGTCTGCTTGCTGTTCACTGAAAAAGCTGCTGTGGAAGGACATCCTAGGTTCTACGTCCGGCTGGCAGACATACACAGACCCATCCTGGCTCATCAGCGCCCCCAGCAGGGACTTTGGGTCCAGGTCATCAGAGGAGCTCTTGTCCATTTTGCCCTTCTTTGACTTGCTGCCTTTAGTTTTGCCCTGCACAGAGTCAGAGAAGCCGTGGAGAGGATAACCGGTCTGGTAGAGCATCGCCTCCCCGGTAGCAAAGGTGAAGGGAAGGTGCATCGATCTCTTCCTCAGGTGTTCCCCTCCCTCCTCATCCCTGTGGAAAAAACGTGTTCGAAAAAAGGTTTTAAAATATAAATTACTTTAAAAAGAAACATCCAGCTGAGAGCATTGTGCACTTACACTAAAGGCCTCTGGGTGGCGATGATGTAGTCGGGTTTGCCGCTCTTGTAGACTAGCCTGGCGTTAGCCTGGACCCACTTCCATCGGTTGTCCTTGGTGAGCAGCCTGAAGACGGTGAGTCCACTCTCACCCGTCTTTATCACTGGAATCACATCAGACAAGATGTTGGAGGCTCCATGTCACTGCTGTTTATGCTCTGCACGCCCCGCAGTGTGCACACACTCACACTGCATTTGCTCAGCCGGGCGTGCTGCAGCTCTGATGGAGGCTGCATGCTGATGTTCACTTTGGCTACATGTTACAAGTCCTGTTTGCACACACTTAGCATCACACACGCATACACACACCTCCACTAATCTCTCATCTGTGTGGCCTTGTGTTGTGTCTCCAAGTGTGTGTAACTGTGTTGCAGGTCGTCTTTCTGTTGTCTTTGTTTGTAGTTGTCTTCTGTTGGTTTTTAAACAGGCATCTCAGTCACAGACTAACAAAAAGACTAGAATAGTGGAGGATCAGTCTGCATGTGTTTATCATTACTGTCTTTTGTTACATTGCAGAGTGGGAGCTATTTGATTTTTAGGAAACCCTGGATACAAAAACAAAACACATCGACTGTCCCAACACAGTCTACTCTCTTCTCAATTCTACAATCAATAAAGTAACCACTCACAATCTGGATTTAGTCCAGATCGAAATTGATCCAAATATCCAGCATGATTTATTTTGTTTGTGTTGTGCTATTTATTCAGAAGCAATTGATTTATCAACAGGGTCACTGCACTCTTTTTTTAAACCACAAAGGGACTGAGAGGTTTGTGTGAGAGGATGAGAGACCTGGTTGTATCTGTGTACGCTTTAAGGATTAGTTTTCTGAATAATAATACAATGTTGTTTAAGTTTATTGTTTGGTTTCAGTGTCATGTTTCTGTGAGCCAAGTTTGGATATTGAATAGGAGACAAAAATCAAGAAAAAGGATTGATAGTTGAAATTAAGCAGCGATAAAAAAAAATCAAAACTAGAGCTTACAAAACACCATCAGTATCAGGAAGAATCTGTTTACCTTCAGAGCTGCAACGCTCCCCGGGCATTTTGATTGTTTAGTAAATCAAACACTGATGGTGCAGCCTCAATAATACATCTTTATATTCATTCTATTTTCACAAAAATTCCCTGAGCTGATCAGGAGGTCTTTGGTTGAAAAAAGAGAGAACACTATTGAAAAGAGTTTGAGAACTTGTGCTGCAAAGCTCTTCACAGTCAAGGCTGCATATTTTTAGCAGTAAAAGCTACAAGATGCTGACCTTTAAAAGAAACTGCAATATTTATGTCTGTGGACAAACTCGTCCAAACAGAGAAGCTCACACACTCACTGACCTGTAACCTGACTTTACAGCCCAGCTCGGTCCTTCTCCCTAAAACTGTTATCACACTGTATCACTTTCCATAGAGATACCGACAATAAGCAGAGGCTTTTCTGGTACACAGAGCTGTGGCCTCATTTGTTTACTTTCCTCGTAATCTGAGGGATTATCGGAGTAAATGTCCGCAGCAGAAACACTCCATCATGAAGCCTTTGTTTGAATTAACGCAGAGCAAAGGAGGAGGTTAAACCTTTCTTTCTCAAAGACATATTCATATTTTTTAAACTCTCACTGAGCCCTATTTGTAAAATAGAGTTTGTTTATTGTTTGTTTAGAAATGTTTATTTGTAAAATGACATCATAGATTTATATTATATAGATTCTTTGGTGCATTAATGAAACCTCTCCTCCCATCTGTGCGTGCATCAGGGCGTGCGGAACATGTATGTATCTGAGTGTTGTATGTTTCCAAATACGTATGCATGTATTTCTGTTTCTGTATGCATGACTACATACATACAGTATGTGTCTTTGTGTGTTCATGTGTGTGTCTGTCTGGTAACAGTGCTTTGAGGGCGCCATGGTTACGACTAACCGGGTCATCCGGTACGAGAGCTAAGTAGGGCACTTGACTCTCGCTCGGAGATTTCCTCCATCAACAGCAGACTCACACAGAACCATTGTTTGCTTGTTAAGATTTTTTTTTAAATACTATTAAGCCAATAAATCAGAAAGATATTATCACTCTGTGACCAAGCCTTCCCAGAATAAGATCTACAGTGTCCTTTCAATGTCTATGGTGGGTTAAGCTTTTTCCATCTAAATATGTTATTTATGATACAATTCTTTCCAAAGCATGACAACAAAAATAGAAGTCCTTCGAACACAGTGCTCTCTCTCTTCTTTCATGACAGCTTCTGTTAAAATATGACTTAAGCTCTGTCGTTTTTTTAAAAGCTTTGTTTTTTTTAATTCTATCAATTATTAAAGAAATCAGAGATTGTAACATTTGAAAGTATCAAAGTAATATAAGACGGTATCCATATTGAACATTTTGACAACCATAGTGGCAAGCACAAAAGAGCAGGTTGGAACTTGTAGTTTTTATTTTTTTAAAGTAATTTCTGGTCACAATCTTCTTTTGGTGGGAAACCAGAACAATTCACTGAATAAGCTAACAAACACTCAAAAGCTTCGGCCTTAATAGCAAATAGTCATGTGATCATCTTAGTTCTTCAACCAGCTCAATCCAAGCAGTTCTAGGTGATTTACACCAATGACCCTCAAGTCTCAGTGGTGCCTGATTGACAGTGAGGTAAACTGTGATGAAAGCATACAGAGTGGGAGCAGCTGTGACTTACTTCGGACATGATTTTCAGCGCAGTACAGCATGTCAGCAGCATGGATGAACTGGTAGCCTGAACCACGAACTCTCAGCTCCGCCTCGGTGTAACCCAGGACGATTTTACCCCTGAAAATGCAGCAGATTAACCCAGTATTAACAGACTTCACCACAGATGCATTGCGCTAAACATAACTGAAGTTAAAGCATGACAAGTGTACTTTGCATCGCACGCCATGGGAGTAAAGTCCAGCTTGTGTTTGGTTCTGAAAATCATGTTTCTGGTCCTGATTTCCAGGATGGCTGGAGGCTGGAGGGGTGTTGCGATAGCGAACAGGGCAAGCTGCGGCGGGGAACTCCGTTCATTGTCGCTTTGCTGGCGGCTCTGACCATGGAGAAACTTTAGTCGACCCTGGATGTTCAGCGCCTGAGAGTAGAGCACATACAGATCATATTAGAAGAAAGAAAGCTGTGAATCCTTTTCCTCTGAGACTCTTTCATAAAGCTTCACCAGCAGACAAGTGAGAGCTGTTTCTTTTCTCCCTGTCGACTAGCATTAGTCTTATTTACCCTGCTGAGTAATGCAGACAGTAATCACACTTCTGTGGACTGTAAACAGACTGGTCCACTCCTGTCTCTTACTGGAAACCCTCCAGCTACTCTCCCTCTGGTCACATGAGACACTGCTTATTATTTACAAATAGTGTTAGTCTCGTGCAAACAGTCAACTTCATTAACTAGTTCATCTGAAATGTTGCAGAAGACAATCTCGTTTGTGTGAAGCATATGTGAGAGGAGAAATACTCAGATCTATATTAAACCTGGCAAAAAAAACAAACCAATATTCTTCATTGGAGAGCATCTCCTTTCAAACATTTGTGCTTGAATTTCTTCAGATTTCTCTGATTGTGAGACAACCTGGAGTTTGAGATCTTGTTTCGTCTCTAGTTTAAGTTTCAATAAACTGATGGATTTAAGTCGAATAAGTCCATCGATTTCACTGATTCCTCAGGCGTCAACAACAATCCAAACTTCCCAGAGCCTGAATGTCTGGATTAGTAGGTATCGATAAGATTCTTTTGAGCATCGTGTGGATGTTTAAAATGTTGGTATTGTGACAACCCTACCTGAGGGGACAAGAACACAGGTTCTACTGCAAAAAGAAAATAACTTACTGCAAATATATTTTGTTTGAAGACGTTTTTATCACTCTGTCTGTGTCATCTTAATGTATCTGACAGAGAAATGTCTTCTTTGGAAACAACAGACCCCAACTCGGATGCTCTGAAGCTTTTCTAGCAAAGAGGAAACTTGAGAGATGTTTGGATCAACATCAAGCGGCCTCCAACAGAGAGGTTTTTTACAACCTTGTAAAACCTGAAAACACTTTCCCCTGTCTGCTGTCCTCCTCTAACCCCCTCTCCCACCTCGTGTGAGGACCCCCACTTCATCCGTTAGCTCTGGTTAATTGACCTTGGTGGGTTTAAGAGCCTGCAGCCGTGATGTCAGGAATCTAGCCCTGAATAGCAGGAGGGATTACTAAAACAAAGCCATAGTGACCAGTAGACAGGAGCAGAAACCTGGCTTACTGCTCACGCAAACGCACTGGGAGGGAGGACAGGTCTGAAGCCCCCCACAAGTCCTCAAGCAAGAGGAGGCATCCTTAAAGGCTTTCATAGATCTTAAGTGTTTAACTCTAAATGTGTTTTTTTCAAACATCTGATTTATATTTTTACATTTTCAGAAGAACATTTAACATTGAGTGTAACTGTTGTTAGGTCTATTATGTTCTGGAGTATACTGAAAACAAATGTCTTGTTTTGTCTGATTAATAGTCTATAATTAAATAAGTTGAATATATCAAACTGAAAACATACATATTTTTTACTGATTGGTGCTGTTAAATGTGAGTGTGGCCCCTTAAGGTGCCTTGCTCAATGGCGACCCTTCCCCAGATTTCCCAGCAGATTTCAGGGATTTGCTCTGCATGTTTTTCCTTCTTATGTGGCTAATTGCCTTAGTGGAAGTAGCAGTGGCTGCTCAAGAGCTACCAACTCTGACTAAGCAAGTTCCCCCTCGGCTCTCGTCTCCTCTGGGTGGTGGGAGGATTAAAGCCCTTTTCCCCACGACCCCGAGGCTCTCTTAAGACGGATTACAGGAGTAAATGGTGGCTTCTGATCCCTGAGGGACTCTGAGGTGGCACGCCATACTGCCAGCAGCACCAGTGAGCCTGAAAACACTACACATTATGATTAATTCTACCAGTTTGTTGGACTGGGAGGGGGATCATAATAAGTGCTTCAAATGATGTCCCCAAATCACCAAAACAATTTAACCCACTCTGTCCTCCTAGTTCAAGTGTGACAAAAGGAAGCAGGTAATGTTCTCCCCTCCTGTCTTTGTGTATCTGTTGTTGTGAGCTGCTTGTACAACGATAAATAAAGTTGTGCTGAATTGTAATTTCAGTCTCACCAAGAACCCAGAGGAGTTGTCCAACAGACAGCGGAAGCGGCAGACGAAGCCTCTCTCCAGGAAGGACGAGTTCTCAGGTGGAAGCTGGTCGGGGTTGTAGCTCACCAGGTAGGAAGAGGTCGACATCGACTCACCATCTGAGGACAGTAATATCATTTATCAGTTTTTATCCTGATTTATATAAAAAGCTTGAGTGAAACATCTGCTCTGTTAAGAAAACTGTACACCTTGTGTCACCTTGACCTTGATGTTTTGTTTGTGTGTGTTTGTCAGCTTGTTTGTGTGTCTCTCAATAACCGCTGACCCTTACCTAATGCAAAATGACATGAGTGGGTGTGTTTGTATGTACAGTAGGAGCGAGCGAGCGTGTGTGTGTGTTTGCTGTAACATTTAGAGCACATCTCAGGAGGCTTCAGTTAAAGGTCACCTCTCATCACCCCTTCTCTGACCTCAGGTCTGATTCAGGAGGGAAAATTGTCAACAAGGCTTTCAATATGAAACATATTTTATAACAACAGCAAAACATCATCTTTGTTATTTTACTCTTCTATAGAATCAAAAAATAGCAAGGCTTTAAAATAACTACACATTTTCAGTCATATTTTGAATCTAAAGCTAACGCTAGACAAACAGAGAGAGCCCTGGCAAAGATGTTGGCAACGTTTCAGTATTTAAATGTTGCCAGTGTTGACAGTGTGTAGGAGTTCCCCTGCTTTTTTTGTTCATTACAAACAAGAAATTACCAAATACTGGCAGCATAGAACTCCTATTTTTGTTGCTTTGTTTGTTGATTTTTACAAGAATCGTATCAAAGTTAAAATAAAAATTGTATCCTGAAGTTGTGTAACACTAAGGGATATACAGCTGAGTTCTAATGTTCAGTCTTCAGACCTGTTGAGGGATTCGTAGGCGGTTCCGGGCCAGCAGGGGGGTTGAGGGCCCAGTGAAGGTTGCTCCTGAACTCCTGCTGGTCTTCAGTGTGGATCAGCTCAAACACACTCTGGTGCATCACATCAGTCTGACGGGAAAACAAAGAATCATCCTTCATAAATAAACATTATGGTAAACCAAGATGGAAGACTGAACAGGAGACTGCATTGGTTTAGGTAGATCTTTTATCAGCAGGTACCCTGAGGGGTGTGTTTGATTTAGTTTGCCTTGAAGTAGAGCCAAAAGAAATCAAGTGTCACCGATCATTTGATCAAATTGTTGAAACGGAGCCAGAGACCTGCTTTGACCCTGATATCTGAGATCCAGACCCAGCATGACCTGGCCCAGGACCAGCGTGGAACCAGCCTCCCTGAATGAGTCAAACTCAGGTCAGCAAAAAGGAATGTTGACAGGTAGAAGTGTTGTGTGAAATACATTTTTCGAACTGCTAGATATTGTTTAATTAAATGTTAGAGGGATGTTAACAATAAGGCGAGTGCTTGTGCTAAGCTAGGCTAAGGTGGCGAGGACTAGAAACAGTAAGAAAGTCAAACAACCTCACTGGACAAACAGGTGACATGTTTTCAATCTTCTATGAATCATTGTTGGTGTCAGCGGTTAAGAAAAATGACAAAAAACATCATCTATGTCTCTTAACATGTATGTTTTCTTTCGGCGCCTCTTCTTCAGTTGAGTCTTATTTTGTAGGTGTTACAAAAGCTGTTGACACCCGAGGTTTTTTTGCGTGGTGTTGTTTCCAAACACTCCTCATGAGCAATGACAGCAGCTTCACCACAGATCTGAATGTGTTTGTTAAATCAACTGTGACGAGCATCAGGTGGGTTTGAGAGGTGATGTTTGCACCCTCAGCGAGCCTGGATAGTGTGAGTATGAAAAGGCAGGTTAGAAAATGTGTGTCCGTCATTTAGATGGGATGTTTGTGTGTACATGTCTGTGAGTGTCTGATTATCACATTCAACAAAACGGGACGAGGTCGGAGGCTGGATCAAGTGATATGTACCTGATTGTTTTTGTTAACTCCAGAGCCACATGGACTTAAAGCTACGAGCTAATTCCTCCTCATTCTTTGTGATTTTACATTTTCAGAAGGGCTACCTGATGAAAGCCGAGGTAGTCCTGGATGGTGTGAGAGCAGAAGAAGATGATTCCCTCGGCTGTCACCGCCAGGACGAAGCCATTCAGGGCCTGCAGAGAGGAGACACAAGGTTTGTTTATTGTTTGGTTATTCATCTGAAAAACATGTCCAGCAAATTACAGCACTGTCAGCTAGGGAGGTTACCCAGAAAGTCTAAAAGGAAAACAACAAAAATACATAGAAATGTCAGTCGTGCATGTTAGTCTGTCAAACCTTCCAACATATTTACTACGCCTGCACTTAACCATTTGAACCTGCTGAAATCCAAATTTCCACGATACACTGTTTCAATGAATAAACTTAGTGTATCATCACAAATGCTTTTGAGAATTCTTAATCAACATCCTGCCTAACTTTTCAAAAGAAATGATCAGAATCATATTATATATCAAATTTAAGGCTCCAAAATGAGGAAGAAAGAGATTCAACTTTATGGAAGAAAGGACGAGTGTATAAAAGACAAAGAAAAACTAACAAACGGGATGAAACATATCCCTTGGGGTAGAAAAAAGAGGAAGATGAGAAGTAGAGGCAGGAGTGGACGTCAGTTCAAAGGGAAGTCATTGAGAGGAAAAGAGGAGGGAGGAGAAGGAGGTCACTACTGGATGACTAACACTTCCATCATCGCTCCTCCTGGAGCCTCAGGGCTCTGCGAGGAGGTGATGACACTGTGTCCCAACACTGCAAAGAGTCACAACGGCATCCTGCCAGCATCCACCCACACCTCCCTGATGAAGATGAAGATCAGCTTTAAAGAAACACAAACTTTATCTGAACAGACGAGCGCTAATACACCCCTCATTCTTGGTTTCCAGGCAGGAAACTGGTCAGGCTTTCTAAGACTTGTATCAAAGTTTTGACCCACTGTTGGGTCAAAACTTTACCTTTCCTCTTGAAACCTTTTCTCATAATCCATTACATGATGTCAAAGATGCAAAACAGCGAGCCTTAAAACCAGACAGCTTCTCTGAGCAGCTGAACAATTCACACTTCTCACGCTCACACGCATCAATAGCAGCAATGTGACTAGAGAGAGGCAAAACTCTAACTTCTTTAACCTATTCTTTGTGTGTTATTTATGTCTAGAATGTGGCCATGGTTGATTACATCTTTCTGAAACAAGAAAAATCTAACACTACAGGTTTGTGCTCGGTGTAATTACAACTTAATAAGAGGACTTAGCCGCCATGACATAAACTATCTGTTAGTAGGCTGTTGGTTTGAAGCCTCAAATTTGACATTTTGGCAGAGATAATCATGCTCTTATGGATCCAGATGTGAATGTGTTTAAACCACTGGATGTACTTTTTATCATTTTCCCGTGTAACACGTTTCTAACTCCAAAAGGAAAACAACAGAAATGAGCAATTCCAATCATAATGACTTTAAATCGCCCTGATACAAGAAGTTAACTTTGAGTGTAAACTCGACAGTTTCAGCTGTTTGTTGGGGAAAAAAGACCTTTGAACGCCTCAATTTACACATATCATAAATGTCATGAAATGTATTTTTCAACCAATGACAAATCAGTTAACTAGTAAGTAGAAAGATTGATCAATAATGAACATCTTTATTTGAATCCCGAAATGGTACATTTAACAGGAAAGGTTTGTGATTGTCTCGAGAGCTGGAGCAGATTTTTAAGCTGGTGTTGATGCATGAGCCGTGTTAGAATAGATTTGTGCTAAATCTGAAGAAAATTACCATGACTGATGTCACATATAAACAACATATAAGTCAGACACTAATCACTGCATTAATGAAGACTCAACACAACATATAAATTGGACACTAAACCCAAAATGTATTCATTAATACATGATCTTAGAAATTAAGAATAAAGGTTTGAATTTGAAATATCTCAAAAGCTGCAGCCTGAAGTCTGTGACCACGCCCAACCCTTTCTCTCACACACATGAACACGCACACACTGTACACAGTGGAGCAACATACAGGCACTGTGTATAAATATTTACTGTAGTGTTCATCTGTCTGCAGAAAATACACCCCTCCCTCCCTCCCTCTCTCTCATGCTCAGTCGACCTCTCGCTCTCCTGAGACAGAGAGAGTGTGTGTGTGTGTGTGTGTGTGTGTGTTGTCTCTGTCAGATGACAGCCCAATGATAGCAAACACTGCGAGGAAACACAGGAAACCTCTCTGTGTCTCTGTTACTGAAAGAATAAGCATTTAGAACTAAAAATATTTTGACTCAGATCAGCTGCTCGTTAGTTTCCTCTTTCTGGTTTGTGTTCTTCAGAGAGCAAAGGTTGTCTTGTCTAAAGCCTGACCCTGAAGACCATTTATTCAAGTGGGTAATAAACTGACATGACTGTCCTCTTTATTGCAGCTCCTATAAAAACACACAAAAAAGTCCCTGGTTTATTCAGCAGGTTTTTATGCACGATATAAAGACATGGAGTGTGTTTTGTGAGATCTGGTGATATACTGTGAAACATCCAAGAATATTTTCAATGCTTTTACTTGATTTTGCCCCAACATACACACACACACACACACACCCCCTTCCTCCAAACCCCCTCTCTTCAATAATAGATGTATTCACCGGGTCTGTATAATTCATGGTCCAATGTCTGTAATGGAAGAGAGCAGCTGAAGGCAGGAAGCTGCTGCCCTCCACGCTGACACATCCTTGATTCTTTGCTTCTGCAGTGACCTATTTACTCCTCTGGGATCAATGCATGTACCGATAATCAATTAAGGTCACACAAACGAGTGTGTACGTGCTTACTCAGAGCTCCAACGTCAAATCTGAATAGTTTCAGAGATGATGACAACTCCAACTTTCTCTGCATGTTTCTAACGGTTTTAAGTACCGTAAAACATATTTTTATCTTCTTGAAATTAGGGTCGTGCATCTGATCACAAATTAACTTTTATCGTGAAACAAGAATTTGTATTAAACACCTCGCAAAAGTCTAAGTTTATTGCCATAAATAAGATTTTTTCTTTTTTCTAAGCATGCTTTCTTACTCAACGTGCATATTTTCTATACTCTGTGCAGGCTGCGTTGGCACCATGGGAGGTGCGACAGGCAGAGATGCCTAGCTGGTGGAACCACCTGTGCTTACATCTCATATGGAGGCCTTAGTATAAGGGCCATGCTTTAACACTACCTACCTGATGCAGTCAGGTAAAGCAAAGCTAGCTATCAGCTACTCTCAAGCTAAGTATTCTGGGTTCAGGAGGGACATATTAAGAAAAACAGAGGAGTTATGTAAAACATGAAGAGAAACAGAAACACTAAGGTATAGCTCCAGATGTTTTTAAATCATTAACTGTAAACGTTTCCCCTTCAAAAAACATGACCAATTCATTTCTACAGCAGCAGCCATGTTTAAAGTGCAGACAGAAAACAGAACACACCAGTAGAAGTAAACAGAGTTTGACAGAAACATGGTGGCTTGTTGCTCACCAACCTGCAGCAGCAGTTCCCCCTCAGGTACACGACCGTCCACAGATCCTGACGTTCGTCTGTCATCACTGTGATCGCTGCTCTTGTTGATGCCGTTGGACAGCTGGTTCTTCAGAGCCACTGCAGGGAGAGGGACAGTTAGTGACAGGGACATTTATACAGAAAAATACTACTGCTTTATTTGGGACTCTTTGTCAAACACAAGCAGCAATTTGCACACATCTTTAAAGCTGTTTGTAGCACTACCCCTCAAGTTATCTTTCTCACTGCTTCACTGGACTCGTAATCACTTCACCAGGATTAGGATTTACACATTTAAAGATGTATCTACTCCTCATATTTTACAAGGGTAGATTTATCTACTGATGTTTGCTTATGATATATTTTTGAGGTTGAAACTTGCAACTTTTGAACCCCTGTTGAATTGATATTTGTGTATAAGAGCGCTATCAAACAAGAGGCTGTTATATCGATGGTTTTCGACAGTTTTGGGGTCCAGAGTGATCTTTTAGATGTTGCATCACGGGGTAAAGAATATGACTTAAACTGGTGTGAATCACAGACTGAGAGTAGGTGACACCTGAGGGATTAACACCTTTACAGGGGCAGAGGCAGTGAGTGCGTTTCAGGCTACAAGATGGAAGGAGTAACACCTTAATAGAATGTGAGAAGAGGGGGAGTCTAACAGATGGTAATCATGATTTCTTTCTCACTTGATTAGCCTTCAAACAAACCGATAAAATTAATCCTGATCCAAGTTTATTGACAGTTATTGTTTCTGAAAAATGTCCCGCACAGTCAGGGAGACAAAACATCCCAGAGGGGTTTCTCTGTGACCTCAGATCCGGAGACAAAAACATGGAGGCCAGCTCTGTGCCTTTGACCTGTTCGTGAAGTCTGATTGAGTGGTCTGAAGGAAACAAAGAGCTCTTCTGAAGCAGCAGCAGAGACGTTAATGGAAGAGGAAGTCTCCGAGTGCTGCAGACAATACAAAGAGCGAAGGGTTGGCCAACACAAACAGCTCCTTCTGATCGCGACCCAATTTCCACACAGGGATCAATAAAGCTCCATGCTATCTCTCTTTATTCTCATTAATGGAGTCTTTGTGTGCACCAGCCTCAGAGTTAATGACATGGGACAGAAAGAAACCACAATCCATGACATGGATCCAGGGCCAAGTCAAAGTTTAAGTATTAATCTGGATTTTCAGTTTAACTAATGACAAAATGAGTCAACACAATGAGGACTGAGCCTAAAGCTGGCTGATAAAAGATTCCCTTTTTTTGCAGTATTGCACTTTTCTTTGGTCCTACAAAATGTATGATGTCTGTGTGTTTTCAATAGATGCAATCTCTGTTAAGGTATCGAAAAGTACCGATGCTTGAAAAAAACCTAATAAACTTCAGTCCTAATTCTTAACTAAAAGCTGCCCTGAGCCAAAGAGAGAGCTAGTACTGTCTACTTTCTCTTTAAATAACATTATGTTCTGGTGTTACTTTACAGGCTTTTCATTGATGATCTCTCTAAATCTGCTGTTTCGCAACTAACTTGCAAATATAATTTTAATGCATGTGTCAAATCAGCCTTAAAATGTGAGTTATGTTTTGGTATTAGAAGAGATTTTAAAATAATCTGTGATTTCGCAGTTAATGCACTAAGACATAAAAATCCACCATGTAGTCCTCCACAGTTGTAAACCATTTGCAGTGACTGTTATGTCGTTTTTGACCTCAACTTAAAAAACATCTCCTCATATAAAAATGAATCCTCGCTAAGCTGCACTGTTGGCGACAGAGTTCAGTGTAGTGGAAGCTCACAGGCCGAGAGAGGGTGCAGGAAAAGGATGTCGACTATCAATAATTAAGAGCTTGGAGGGGTGGAGGGGTATTTTGCGCCCTGACGTCATGAACAGGAGCCGCTGGCAAGAAAAAACACCCTGAGGCAACCAGGAGTAGGAGGAGGAGGGGAGGGGACATCTGTTGGCACAACGGAGGGAGACGAGGACACCAACAGCCGATAAAAACATCACAACAAACGCTCTTCAGGCCTCCCAGCCACTTCACAAATATAGAAACATAAACATAAAGGCAGCTATATACATCTGCCTGACTGAGTGCACGGCTGGAGGAAGAACAGATCTTGCAAGAAAAAACAGGAGGCAATGTGGATGAAATTAACATCATGATTTGCTCAAATATTCCTTTGTTGTTTAAATATTTAGGTTCAATACTTGTCTCTGAGACTGAGTTGCATAAATTAGAACTGTTTCATGAAGTAGTCAAAACATTTTTGGAGTAGATCTACTTTTTTTACATTTAAACTCTGCAAAGGTTTGTACATTTGACTCAACATTGTTGACATTAACCAGTGTGATTGCCGTAATTTAACAAATGTAGAAATGATAATAGTATTTGTTTCCATGACAACTCTGCAGAAATTCATAACATGTAAAGACAAACTGCAGCAAGCCGATTAAAGTCTCTGGAGCGCTCTGCAGGGACGATGACACAAACAATGACTCGTCTAATCCAGCATCTCATCCCCCACCACTATCGCCTCTATCACCACAACGACCATTAATACCATCTCTACCACAAACATCACCACGGGCACCACCACCTCCACAACAAACACCACGACCATCACAACCACCCCCACCAACACCACACAAGTTTTGAGACCGAAATAAATGTTTTAAAGGTTCAATCGGGTGCAGCAGCAGCAGCCGGGCTAAAGAGCAGAGAGAATCTCCCAAATGAAAACATCAACAACAACAAGCTGCAAATACAATGTGTTTGTGGGTGTCGAGCTTTAAGAGATTTGTATTAAATATTCATGAAGAACCTTAAATTATTTATCTTATTATTTGTGTCAACATATCTTTTAGCTATGTGTATTCAATATTGTTGAATTAATGAATATGACTCCTAGTTTTATGAGGAATCACGACGCGACAGAGGTAGAAATAAAATAAAACACAATGATGCTGTGTTACATAAGTAAGCACTAATCGGCTCTGAGCACTTGGCAGATGGCCTCACTTGGAGACAGATGTGGATGAACACACACCAACACACACACACACACACTGGAAACACACCAGTTTGAACACTGTGCCACCACACATCAAACTGGACCGTCAGAGATCACTATAAAGACAAGATGTCAACAAAATGAAAAACTTGTACTGTCATTAAAGTGGATTGACTTTCTGAATAAATATATTCTAATTAAAGTCAGTCTGGTGCATCACAGGAGTTAGTTTGTTTTTCACACAGAGCAGAAGTCTTGACCTGCAGAGAAACATTTTTAGCATTCTCTTCTCCTGCGTTAGGTGCTTCATGAGGTGGAACAAAGTCTGACAGACTGTAGTACTTATATTAGTTTATGTTAGAAACTAAAAGATCATCTGACAGTAGTCTGCATCAGAAGAGTACAGCAGAGGATGCCGAGGAGTTTGTCTGTCTGTGTGTAACCTCACCTCATTCTCCCATATGCTTACAGTATCTGAGACAGAAATTATGTCCAACCCCCTGTAAAGAGCAGACGCATGTTAAAAGCACGATGGAGAAAAAAGAAAACTTAAAAGAGGGTTTCTCTGAGGTTGCAGGAGTCAAAAGTTGAAAAGTGGGCTCCAGTCTCCCCCCATCTTTCTTCAAACGGTCTGTAAAGCGGTCGTGAGTGGATTATCCCGCCGTGTTTTTATTCTCTGAGGCTTTCATCTCCTCCCACCTCCTCTCTGCTAGCTGCAAAAGCAGCAGTCTCTTCAGACCTACATTACTGCGTGGCTGAGGCTTTGGGACAGGGGTCGACTCATGGCCACGGGCAAGAGGAGCTGACCTACAATACGTTTAGGTTGTATTAAGACATTAGGATGAGAGGGGGTCGAACATGGTTCAAGCACTCAGCACTGTGATAGGGAAGGGTCTGCTGGCCTTTTTCTGCAGGGTTAGCAAGTGACACAGGGGTCTGATGTGGTTTTAATCAGAGGCTGAAGTGTTGGAAAGTTTCAGGCATTGACAGTCTGCAGTTTGACTCTTAAATGGACCAGTCAATTCAGAGAGAGTAAATGCTATAAATGATATTTCTTTACAAAATAAAGATACTAAACTTCAGTCATAGAGAGATCATTTACTACATTGCACAAATATTGTTGCAAATATTCGGTGATGAAACATTGCCAAAGCATTTGTGCAATAGAAAGTCTTCAGTAGTTGGCCTGCAATTTTTGGAGATTGAAAAGAAGAAATTACTCAATAATGGGTTTCTAGGACTTTTGTTTCTGTTGCCGTGGTATCGGAACAGGTAAAATATTGTTTGATTTTTGCAAGAATCATAAGGAGGTTTTAAAATTTGTTATGATGACACTCGTATAAATGTAAACTCCTAAAGTCTACATTATTTTTGGGGCATCATATTCGATTAATCACTTAAACTGTTAAACTAATGAAATATTAGCTTCAGTTGCACTTGTATGGAAAATAGGCTTGTTCGTATTTTGGGAAATATCATGGCAACTATTTTTGTTTAATTAGCTTGACAAGAAATTGTACATTTTTGAGAGTGTTATTGTTACATGTTATAGTTGTAGTGTTAAACCTTGTGCTGAAATGTGTCCTCTGAGTAGATTGAGCTGGTAATGAATCCTTTAAAATCTTGTTTTAAGCCACCTGTTTTAGTTTACACACACACACACACACACACACACACACACACACACACACACACACACACACACACACACACACACACACACACACACACACACACACACACACACACACACACACACACACACGATTCAGAGATTCCACACATTAAGTGAGGCTGTTTGTTGTTGTTGGACGGACTTACAATCTGCTTTCTTTAATAGCAAGTCTGGGAACACATTCAAGGCTGCCAAACACACGCACACACACACATCTTCATCCCAAAATCCATCTGCTATGCCCCTAAGCCTGCTAACTCCTTGACAAAGCCAATCCTCTGCACTTTAGCACTTCTTAAACTGAGCCCGAATCACAGACAGTCCAGACACAACATTCATGACCTTAAAATCCCCTCCCAAACCTCACCTAAGACCCCACCCACAGCCTTCAGGCTGAACCTGTACAAATCCCAATCTCCAATCCTGAGAGACTGCAAGAACTTAACAGAGCATAAAGCTCTATTTTAGTTTATTTTCAAGCCAATAAAATGTTGTTTGTGAGCATTCATCTGAGGAAAACAAGATACCTCTGACACAATGCTGTCTACCTGCATTAGCCTCCTCTTCACCATCATTTTACAGACCTGTATCTGGCTTTCAAATTCATTTTCACACCTGATATATTTCACAGTCTCACACTCCGTTTTGGCCTTGAGAAAAGTCCCTCTGACCTCCTCTCTTTCTTACTTGAAACCTTCCACCACTGTCTGTTTTCTGCCGCTGTGTCCTCAGGTTCTGTGTGAGGTGTGAAAAAGCTATTTCAGAAATTCAGCAGGCTGAGAAGGGAAGAAAAAGAGGCAAGCAGCTGTTTTAAGACAACAGGCCAACATTTACAAGCTTCACTTTTTCCCTCTGCCTGTCTCAATTTAAAGATTTGTTTGTGTTGTGTTAACGTGTTTTTTTTGTTTGTGTATTTTTGTGTGTTTTCTCATGCAAAGTGTCACAGATCCCACCTGCCTCTGGTTGTGTGTGTGTCAGTGATGTGTTTCACACCTGAGAAGAAGCTCTTGGTGCGGAGGAAGCTGACGCTGAGCCTCAGGATGGACAGTTTGTCCAGGCTGGAGATGACTTCTTCAGGGAAGGGCAGCAGGCTGGCAAGCCGGTCCAGCTCCGAGTTCAGACGGTCCCGGTGGCGTTTGGACGGGTTGGACTTGGCGCCTTCAGCTGGGGCAGGTTTGATCCTGAATGTTGAGGAACTTTAGTGAAATATATATGAGCTTTAATGGTCCCGTAGAAGTGTCAGAATGAGCAACATCAGTTAAAGGTGGCCAATACTGATGCTAGCATTACTTTTTATATTCAGAAAATAAGCTGATATAATACACATAAAACATGTCATGGTGTCTTCAAGATCACCTAAATTCAATTACTATAGTATTGTGAACAAAACCTGGACAATTTGCATGAAAAACTAAGAAAGAAAAAACTAAATTAAAGCTGCAACATAGTAATTTCCTGCCTGATTATTGTGCTTTCTGTTTTCTTGGATATAAATGAAGGCTTGCCAATTTACCTGATATTGACTGACCTATATTATGTTAATTATTATCAGATACATTGGTATGGATACGCATTGCTATTCTTTTCGAGCCATGGGTTTAAAATAACTAGTATTATTATCACATAACTTGCAGAAAAAACCCTGTATACATCATGGTGCTACGTTTTTTCATTTTAAATACCGTTTTGGATTCAGGATAATAACCAAGTGTTGATGAGAACCACTTAACTACTCCTTATAATAAGTAATTAAACTATAATCCTGCATAACTTACCCCTTCTGCGCTGGTTTTCTTCTCTTTCGTCCTGCATACATGTTGTTATTGTTGTTATCTATTCACTGTGAATATGAAGGAAATCCATAAACTTGTAACAGCTCCGGACACTGGAAACCAGTAGAAGCTATCCGATGGAAACCAGTAAGCAGCACTCCTCCTCCCGGGATCAACAGCATGTGATTTCTGACATACGGGACAAAGTTTATTTTTACGTTAACTGCACTGCACTCTTTACGTTATGGTTATCTGGTTAGTTAGATAAGAATATTCCAGGTCGCCATAGCAACGGACACATTAATTGTCTCCGTGTGAATTTACTGTGAAGCTCCCGGTCCGAATATCACGACGACATCACGAGTAAACTGCTCTTTTTCATCCGGTTATCCCGTCCATGGCGCTCAAAGCCTCAAGAAACAATACAAGCCGGTTAAAACTCACATCATGGGGACGACATTTCACGCAGTTGAGTTCAGACTGAGCCGTTAAAAAGTTAAATCTCTCCTCTTCCTCTTCTGCAGCCGGACTGCTCTGCCCTCTACCACCAGCGCGCGCTTCCCGGGCACTGATTTGACGTCGTGTGCGCGCAGGGAGATAATGTGACGTAGAGAAAAATAACGGTCGACGTTTCAACTTTATTATTTTTATGATTTACCTACATGTGTGCATTTTTATTTGTTGATTTATTTCTATGAATTAATCTATAATCTCATTTTATTATTTTATGCTAATATATTATTGAATCAATGTTTTAATCGATTTGTACATTATAGTATTTGAATAAAGTTATTTAAAAAAAATATAAGACTACATTAATACACGAATCTACACAATTATTATTATTATTATTTATTTATTTATTTGTACACAAATTTAGTTTCGTCTGCTTACTATAGTAAAACCTGCTTTGGGATCATTTATATAAACGGAAGAGTTCACGACAATATAAGGCTATATTTGATCCTTTCTAGCCCAGTTTGGTCCTTCAGTAGAGACTTTTAAGGCTAAACTGGGAGCAAAATGTCAAACAGAAGCATTTTCATATAATGTATGATTTAAAGCCTGTTTAAAGCCCTAAAACCCAAATAAAGCGGTTACACTGCCATCTAGCGGACACTGCCTGTCATCACACTTTAAAGCACAACATAAACACAACAGGTTTTCCTCTTCTCCAAATTCATTTGAAACAAATAAATGGCTATAAAATGCAAACTATTTTCAGTTTCATTCCACAAAATGTTGAGAGTAAGACAATACCAACAAAGAGATGATTTCCCATATATTTTCAGGACATTCATAGGTCAAAATAATTCAATAAAACATGTGTCTAGTGCAGAGGATTGTGTGATCAGATCACCTTTAATATGGTCAGCATTAAAGGATACACTCAAACACTCATACACTGTTAAAGGCAAAATATTGACTGCAAATCCACAAAATGTGATAAGAGATACAAAAAAAGGTTACATGTTTTGTATATGCTGTGCAGAAAATGTACAAAAAATGATAGGCGTGAGTAAGGTTAAGGCAATATGACATTAAAATACACAATATATGAAATAAAAAGAGAAAACAAATATATATATTTATATAGAGGTACACAAAGATACTGCAATTTGGAGCCTTGGCTTCCAGGGGTTTGAAAATAAAAGTATAATAAGTACAAACACTATTTTTTCTTTTAGAAGCAAGTAATAACATATATATTTTTATTTTTATTATATTTTTGATGAAAGCACTCTGGATTTTTTAAGAGGAAAAACTAAGCGCTTCATGTTGTAATGAGTCTACATATTGGCCATCTTCCATCTGTGTTTGGTTTTTTGCTCTGATTGATGACTTTTGGTGAATCTGCTGTCAAGGCACAGGTGTTTGTTTTTGTTGGAGAGCCTTAAATAGCACCGCCAAGGTGACAAAAAATTAACTATTAGCTAGTCATCCACGAGTTTAGACTTTTCAGAATTACTTTGTCCTGATCGTCACAAATATTCAGACGAGTTTCACATACTGAAACATATGAAAACTGAGCCAAAGCAATCAACAAACATAATCGTAACCTGCCTCTATGACCTCTACTGCTGGGGGTGCTGGACTACACCTTTCAACACCTGTGACAGAAAGGCTTGTTTGTTGCTTATGCAGCGTTCACATCATGTGGTGTTTGTAAAATTCACACGACTTCCTGCCTTCAAGGGAAAATGCGTTCAAATGTGTTGCTTGTATTTTTTGTTTGTATATTAAATAAGCTGCTCAATGATACATTTAATGTGAGGTACACACTTTACAGTTCAGTATGTACAGTAAGATACCGCATGTTTAGGACAGATGGATATTCAAAGTAAAGCAAATGTCATAAAATAAAGAAAAATTTGGCATTTTTCTAAATTGTTTGCTTAAAAATGACTGAAAAAAAAAACATTTTTAAAAATAATTGCTGAGCAAAGAGGTTGCATGACGGTGCGCAACATGAAAACATAATTTTTTTAATGACACACATTAGCACCCATACTTGTTTTGTATTTTTAGGCATTATAGAGGACCCAGTTAGGACTCTTTTTATTTGCTAGAAACTGTGTTTTACGGTGACTCCCACATGACGTGAACGCAGCATCATTCTGCTTACATTTTCACTCTATCGTTTCAACCACGACAACAATCATTCTGGTCTTTTTTCCTGCTGAAAATAGTTCTTGTGATCACAAAAAAAATATGAAGATCTGTTCTCCTTCTTGTCCCTTTGGTATCCTGTAATTTAAAGCATCACAGTTTGTTTTACTGACTGTTTGTTTTTGGTATTAAGGTAAAGTTTGCTGTCACTATTTATGTTTCGCAGCCTCTAAAATGAGCTGCTTTTTCTCGGAGAGTAAAGTACAAAAAGTGCTGATTAATCTTGTACGGACAGAAGTCAGATTCATGGCTCAGTACGGGATGAAACAACGCACATGTCAAGCTTTCTATTCGCTGTTTCCTCTCAACTTAAGTGCTCTATGTGTGTGTGTTGTTTTTTTACAGACAATCATAAAGAGCTTCATTTAAAGGCACTTGAAGTTTCCGCCTATTGTGTTTTTTGTTTTTTTTTAACATGTGAAGTGTTTTCCATTTTTTTTCCTCATTTAAAATATACAATAGCTGCCTTTAACCGTTTTACTTCTGTGTTTCGCTGCCAGACGATCGTGGATACTCCCCGTCCGAGCTAGAACGTCGATAAATTAACCACAAAGATAAGAACAGGAGAGAGGAAGAGGACGGACATTTGTTGTGGAAAATATGAAGAACCAGTCCACTCTTACAATCGGTGTCTTACTGATGAAGAACCTGGTGATTATAACTCGTCATTATATCTTAAAAAAAAAAACACTTTGTGAAGGCGGTGACTCTCAGTCGGGGCCAATTTTCTAAAATAATTACCATAAAAGATGTAAAAAATCTTTCTTTTTTAAAGTCGAGTTTGATTCAAAGTTAGAATAAAATAAAGAGCATCTGGTCTGTAAGAACTTTGTTTTTGTGCACACGTTTAAGTTTTTAGACACACATTTAAGGAATAATTGTCTTTAAGGAAGCTCTTCAGGATTCTTGAATTCTTCTCTTTACGATGCTTTGGCAAACGATTTTTAGGAATAGTGCAAAAATATCTCAACGATTGGCATGGTGAAGTTCAGGCGAGGGCAAATTCTACTTTGGTTTACATCAAAATATGGATCTTTGTGGAAATGACTGTCCCTTTAAAGTCTCAAACAGTCAGTCTAAGGCACCGTCTGTATTTAGTTCTTCCCTACAACAGAAGAACAACAGAAATATTGAAGAGAAGAAGAAACTGGCTCAATAGCTGAATGCTTTTAGAATATATAAAGGAGGCACTAAAAAGCAGCATTGTGTGTTCAAACGGTAAATCTGTCTGTTAGTAAAGATGAAGCTGTGATGTTGATACCCTGTCTGCGAAGCGGAGCTCCCTCACTGGGACAGAAAAAGAGTTGAAATGAACTTAAAACGCAACTTTCAAAAGGACACAAACGGCAAAACTAAAAACGAGGAAAGAAGATATAAGTCGTCCTTCTGAGCGCTCGGACAGAAAGCAGATTCTTAAGGAGTAAGGTGGCGTGTTTGTGCGTTGGAGACGGCAGAGGATTCACAGGAGCACCTTCCATCTTTCCACTTTCAAACTCCTCGTTTAGGTGGAAATATTTTTAAATGTTTCTTGCTGAACAGCCTCTTTTTTTTAATTTTTTTTTATTTGGAGGTATGAAACCAAACTGCCCACTCCGTCCTCATCCTTCTGATCTGATTCTTATAAAACCAAACAACCAAAACAAGCCAAAAAGCTGCGGGCGCCTTCACCACATACAGGTTAGTAAAGGACCCTCGTAAAGTTACCAAACTGTAAATGCATCATATTTTAAGACTCCTCACATCTGCATAACGGATGAAGATAAGAAAGGTAGTCCAGCCTGTCTGCCACCAAATCAAGGAGAGGGCAGATTGATGTTAAAAGCATCATTCTCACTTCTGTGCTACTTGTTGGGGTTTGTGCAGGCGGCTCATTGTTGCCCCCTTGTGGACAAAACACCACATTACAAAGACAGCTCTCCTCTATTGTGTCTGCAGAGAGGGTGTAGTTTGTCCAGCAGGGGGCAGTGATGAGCCGATAACAACATGAAAACATCTTTTATGATGCTGAACTTTCAGGCAACTCTGATGCACTTCAACAGTTTCTACGATGTTTATTTATTTATCATTTTAAACTTTATTTATCGCACTTTGTGAATAAATTCAGTGTAACTTTGAAACACACATTTTGGCTTTGCTGGAAGTTTAGTTGGTTTTAAAAGAGAGGTTAAGAACGAGGATTACGAAGGAGTTTAGTTGAACTTCCAAACTGTTTTTCTACTTTATATTCCCACCTTCAGACAAATGATTCATCATTTGGAGACTTACTTATCGAATGCAATCATGGCTTAAAAAAAGGATCTTTTATCCTCCAGGGCAGACGTAGAAAATCCATCAAATATCCTGAAACCGATTCCTTTCAGGGCGACCTTTATCTTTTCTTCCTTTTTTTGGGTACAATCCATCGAGCTCCGAGGAGGGAATCCAAACTTTCTCAGTCCTGAACTCAAACACTTCCACTCTGAAGTCTTCCATCACTCTTCCTGAATGTAAAACAAAAACAAAGGTAAAGAGAAGAAGAGATGTTTCGTTTTCCTCGTCCTTCTCTGGCAACTTTCTGCTCTTCAGTCTGCTCCACTCCGTTCATCTTTAGAGACAGGAGTCTTTTTTTACTTTTCTTTAAAAACTGCTCTTTCAGTCTGAGTTGGGATCCTCTGCCGTCAGAAAGTCAAAGCGGCCGGTTTTTATTTGTTCTCTGAGTAGTATGTGTTCCCGTTGGGCAGCGAGGAGAAGGGGAAGCCTCCGTTCCCGATGACTGGACGGCTGTTGATCTGTGGGAAAAGAGAGACGACGGGTTAGATCGAAGAATCACAACTGAACTTAAGAGGGAGTCAGGATAAACTGTGAGAACCAGGAGGTTTGCTGTTTGTTTTCATCGTAGTAGCAGAAAGAGTCACTCCCATGATTCCCCGCCAGCCACAATGTCATCTTTTGTTGTTGTTTGACTGATTGAGCGCCCTCTGGTGGTGAATCTACAAACAGTTTTCTTCAGTTCAACCTACAAACAGCTTTAAACTTTTCATTTGTTTTTGTGTTTCCTCGTTTCATTCCCTCTCTCCATCGTCTCAAACGTTCTACTTTCACTTCATCTCGTTCATTTGATTTTTGGGAATGCAAATTGATTTTGTTTCACTGCACATGCGGTTTATTAACGATGTATTTCAGACATGTTGGGCTCAGTTTCATCTTCACAAAAACCTTTCAAAGCACAGAGAAACAAACTGTCTAAAAATGCGGATAAATTCTGACACAAAGCTTAAAGGTGGAAAATATAGTTTCAGGATTTCAAGAAGCTTCACAAAAGCTTTGAGATTCTAAATGTTTTCTTCTGCTCAGGATCTAAATCAGGAAACAAGTTTAATGTGACTGCATTTAAGATTTTTCCGTTCTGAACTTTACACACTTAAATGTCTCGTCTCGTTTAGAAATACAAATATCAGATTTTCTCGGCTGAAGGTCAAAAAAATCTCCTCAGTTGTTCTTTTTGTTACCTGTGTCTGTTCACTGAAGTTTAAGTACGGCTGTTGTTGCCTGAGGAGTCCGTCCGGGTCCAGTCCGCTGGTCATTTGGCAGGAGAGTGCCGCCTCCTCGGGGCTCGGGATGGTGGTCATCCCCGGCACGGCGCCGCCTCCGGGCAGACTCTGATAAAAGCACGCTGGTTTGGAGGGGATCTGGGTGTTAGTGGGGTTCAGTCTCTGGCAGGAAGGCGCCTGATTGAGGTGGACTCCGTTTACAGGCATCGACTGGGCCACATTACCGAACCTACAGCTGCTCGTGGGCGCCAGAGGCGGCTGCTGCTGCGCGCTCTGCTGGACAGGAAACGGTACATTTGAAGTCTCTGGAGTCCTGTACATGGGGCGGCCGTTGACGGCGATCTGGCCCGCGACAACTCCAGGAAGAGGGTTTCTCTGAAATCCGGGCATCTGATTGAGGCTGGCGCCCATTTGTTGATGCCCGCCGGAGATCAGCTGCTGCTCGAGCGGCCAGGGCTGTCTCTGACTCTCGCCGTTTTGAAGTGCAAAGTGGCCCTGAAGGCGGTTAGACATGGCGGCAGGAAAAGGCGGCTGGTTTGAAATATTTTGGGCGAACGTTTCGACAAAGTTGTCCGCTGGGTTTGCGTTGACGGAGGAGTTCCACTGGTTCCCCCGGAAGTTGAAGACGGGTCGTTCTGCACTTTGGTCCTGGAGGTTGATTTGAAGGTTAGGCGCCCTCATCTGAAGGTCGTTCTGGATTGGTTGAGCCATTTGGTTGGATTGAATCTGATTGGTTTGTCTGAGCGTGAATCCTTCAAAGTTATTTTCCTTGCTGGTGACTTGTAGGGTTCTCAGCTGGTTCTGCGTCAGACCACAAGGATCCAGTTTGGAGGCGTTGAAGGGAACAGGAGCGCAGACGTTTCCTGAAGAGCCCAGCTGAAGAGTTTGCTGGGAGGTGATCTGCTGCAGAGTGGGACCATTAAAACCAGAAGAAGTCTGCTGAGGAACATCCATGTAGGAGAGTTTCATCATCCCGGGTAACATCTGTCCTCCGTTTGGAATGATCTGATTGGTCGGCTCCAGGTTCCAGCTGAAGTTCTGCTCCCCGCCCTGCTCGGGGTTTTGGTTCTGGAAGTCCAGCGTGGACAGGCAGGAGGGGATGTCGTCCAGGTGATCGGGCAGCTTGAGGCCGCCCTCCCTCTGCAGCTGCTCCTCCACGTAGGACAGGATGTCGTGGTTCAGGATGTCGTTGAGGTCGTCGTTCATCTCGCAGCTGTTGTTGCTCATCTTGAGCAGCGTGCTCTCCCAGCTCTTCAGCTCGTCCGCCCCCACGTCCAGAACTTCAGACAGATCGTTGTCCTCCAGGATCTGCTGCAGGGTGACCATCATGTCCTGCACCGTGCCCTCAGACTTCACCAGACTCCCCATCGCCGGTTTGGGCGAGGCGTCCATCCACACGTCTCCGGGGACGTTGACGGTGGCGTGCGTGTCCTGGAAGGCGACGTCGTTGATGCTGCTAAGCGTGTTGGCGTTGTTTTCTTCACAGTAAATCGAATGGTCCTGATTCAGCATGCAGCCCAGTATGGAGTCGGGGCTCACATTGTAGCTGTCCATCTTCCTCTGTTTGGGGGCGGAGCACGGGTCGGGGACGTCGAAGGTTGGAGCGACGTCGTACAGCATCGCCTCTCCGGTGGCGAAGCTGAACGGCAGCGACAGACGACGCAGACGCAGATGCTCTTCACCTTCTTCATTTCTGTGATCAAAACAAAACAAGAACAGACCGTTCAGAAGCAAGTCGACAATCAGAAGATCATTTTAGAAGAATTTTTAAAAAAGCTTACGTGAGTGCTTTCTGCCGGGCGACGATGAAATCGGGTTTCCCTCCTTTAAAAATGAGCCGGGCGTTCGCCTGAACCCAAACCCACGTCCTGTTCTTAGTCAGCAGCCTGAAGACGGTGAAGCCGCTCTCTCCTGTTTTTATCACTGGACACACAAGCAGACATTTGATGTGAGTCATTTAAACAAATTTAAACTTCCTCCTGTATCTTTGACTCCTTCAGACCTACTCCGCACGTGGTTGTCGGCGCAGTACATCATGTCCGCAGCGTGGATGAAGTTGTATCCTGAACCTTTCATACAGAGCTCCACCTCGTTGTAACCCAGGACGACCTTCCCTCTGCGGACCAGAAACAACAAGAAACATGAAATATATCTAAAAGTCAAAAACACACTAAAAAAAAAACCTGATTCAAGACGCGGGCTGCTGCAGTCTGTGTGTGTGTGTGTGTGTGTGTGTGCGTCTGTGTGTGTGTCTCTGTGTGTACCTGGGGTCGATGCCCAAGGGCGTGAAGTCCAGCTTGTGTTTGGTCTGGAAGATGAGCGTCTTGGTGCGGATCTCCAGGATGGACGGCGTCTGCATGGGCGTGGCGATGGAGAACAGAGCGAGCTGTGGGGGAATCAGCGTCCCGTCATCGGAGACGCGGTTCTGACCGTGGACGA